>NC_088981.1:101076564-101222174 GCF_963932015.1 Anas acuta
AAAGTTATATGCCTGCTAATGGGAGCAAGTTAAAGCTGTAAACCACATTCTCTTCTTAAGTAATCTTTTCAATGCCATTAGAGTCACCAGAATTGCATGGAGCAACTAAAAGCAAAATTTGCCCTTATATACCCCTCTAAGAGCAACCTAAACAGCTAACAGCAACAGAGACAAAGTCCTGGCAGAGATTAAAGCCGTATGTCTTTTTCCAGGTAAGGCCTGATTGGATGGATTCAAATTAAATTGTGATACTTCTTTTTTTTTTTTTTTTTTCTTTTTTTTTTTTTTCTGATAAGCTGTTTAATTTTTATGTAATTGATGAGCCTGTCTGACTACTGATATATTAAATCTGGCAGCAATATCTCAGAATGGGTTATCTTTTATTGAAGACCGATAGAAACTAATCACTATAAGTGGGTGTGGGTAAAGATTAGAACAATGGGAATCTCAACAGATCTTAACAGCAGCAATGCTTGATATTTTACATCCTCAGATAAAGCATTGCACGAACAATAACTAATTGACCATTGCAGCAATCCTACAGCTTGGTAAGTACTTCATATTTTCATATTTTCTTTTCTACTATAGTTGTCTTTCTGTAGCTGGAAAAAACAAACAAACAAAAAACAACAAACTAAACTAAACTAAACTAAACTAAACTAAAATAAAATAAAATAAAAAATAAAACAACAACAAAAAAAAAAAAAAAAAAACAAAAAAAAAACAACACCAAACAAAAGGTTCTGAGGCAGTGCTAAGGGGGAAGTGTGCCATTACTGTCCTCCAACCTTGTTGTTGAATGTAAAGTTTGCACGTTTCTTAGTTTTCTGACTTATGATTTACCAGGTGCATGAAGTTCTGCCCCTATGTATGCACAAACTATACTATAATGCCACCAAACATTTGGTTTACTCCCTAGGTTGTGTCAGGGTCTTCCCTGTCTGTGTTGCTTGTGAGATTTTACCCCTCCCCATAACAAACAAACAAATAAATAAATAAATAAAGTGATATTCTGCACAAAACTACAACTCAGCTTATTTCAAGGAAAGACTCGGTGAAGACAGAGTTCTCATACAGTGTTGAGTTTCTTCTGACAGGGATTTACTGCTTTTTCTTTGTGCCGTATGAATGCTATGAACACCAGGCTATAACCAAGGGGTGAGATTTTTCCAACAGGTCAGTACCTTCTGTATCCCTACGTCTGGTAGGGTAATTCTGAGCTTACACTTCTGTTTGTCTCATTCCATGTTCCACTGGTGTTTAGGTACCTCTCATCATCTACACATTACAGACATGCATATTCACTCCCATGACAGAGGAAAACAAAGTACTTATCTCTCTGAGGAAAACTGTACAGAAGAGAGGTTAGTTACTCTAAAGACTAATTCCTTGGAACAACTTAGATACATTTGTCACCACATTTCATTTCCTTCTCTAGAGAGACTTCTAACTCTACCCACACAAACCTTGAACTCTCCTGTGCTCCCAGAAAACTATAAATTATGAATCAATACTTTTATTACACAGACTCAATGGGTTGCTAAGCTGTCTTTGCTTTACTCAGTCACTTGGCTTTCACTCATAAGAAGATCTGTTGACAAAAAGACATGAAATCAACAATCAAGATGATCAGGAATTTAACTTTACTCACAGGGCGAAAGTCAGGTTCAAGCCAAGGCAGACAAATGGAAAGCCAGCTCTGCAGCTTACAGTCATCCTATTATCCAGTGAAGCTGCTTTAAAATTAGGAAAATAAGGGCGATATACATGACAAACAATATTAGCTATTGGCTGGAACAGTTCTGCATGTCTACGTTTTGCCAGCTTGCAAAAGATGTCTGATTTCTGAGACTAGCGATGACAATGGAGCACCTCTGCTCCTCACCTCAGTGGTGAGGGTTGAGCCAAAGTGAGCCAAGGCTTCTTGCCAAGCTCCCAGTCCCACTATCTTAGTGTACTCGGTCATCAAGTAAGGAAATATGGATACAACCAAGACTTCTTCTCCAGATCATCTCCATGAGCTCTTTTCCTTCATGTCATGCGGACGTGATCTCCAGAAATGGCCAGCGTCTGTAAGGCGTTACTGTTATTACATTATTATGTAACGTCAGGCCATTATGTGATATATACTTGGAGCCACTGACCAATTGCAGTGACCTTCCCTGAGCAGTTCTCCCGGGACTGACAAATAAATAATGTAATTCAGGTAGCCATGCTTAAAATTACAAAGTTTGCTGTTGATCCAAAGGAGAATACCCCTGCAAGGAGACAGGGTATGGAAACAGTGCACTATCCCATGTGTCTTTAGGTGCTGGTGTACTTGCTGTTAGTAATTTAATAGATATTTCTGAAGGTGAGGTCCTGACCCTGGCTGGTATTTCCCACCACTGCAAGCTGTAACCCAGCCCCTGACATATTGTCCACCATCATCCAGGCAAATTTTTCCAGTGGATATACTCCACATGATATACAGATCTCCAAGCCCCCTTGATGCATAGTTTGGGTGGCAGAACACAGACCATGTAGAGAGGATGCATGTCACTGCTCCATTTTAGAAGAAGCAGAAGAGAATGGACTGGAAGTTGTTGTTAGTAGTCCATGGTCTTCATTTCCTCTTAGGTTCTTTTGAACCTTGAGTAGGAAGCTACAGAGATTCCAACAGCCTGTTCTTATGACAGGTCTTTCTTTCCCCAATATCTGCTTTCCCAGAACAGTTCTCTTCAACCACTGCTATCCCCAAAGAACATGCTGTCTCTTTACCCTATAAGTCAACTTACCAGTAATGCAGCCTTGAACAGAACGGCCAGGCATATGTAACTTTTCATTTTCTTGTGTCATTGAGACATTTCTTCAGTTCAGTGGGGAGAAGAAGGCCTTTCTTTAAACATTGATAAGGTGTTTATCACTTACCTGTTTCTAGGTCAGATTGGCCTCTTTTTTAAATTATTCCACATATATATATAAATACATGTAAGTATATGTAGGTTTGGTAATAGTTTGTTCATTCTAAGTGATGTGCCCATCAGATGTTGGCATCCTTGCATGTTTTTCTCTTTCATGGGTTACACCCTAAGGCATGGGGACCATGTCCTCAGTGTATAAGTATTAAAGATATTGGAGGAGAATGATTGCAGAAAGATGTTGGTTGCCTGCTTATGGAATTTAACTGTTTGGCCTTATAGAAGCCTTCATTTTTCATGCCTGAACCTATTGTAACCCCACAGATGTTATGGATGAGAAAGACAGTGTTCACAAAAGCAGTGGATGCTTTAGAGAGCATAGTTTATTGCATAGGTTGCGTGAGGGAAGAGAGATGTGAACTCATGTATTTATTTTTTAATAGCTGTGAAGATTGGGAGAACTAATTTGCACTTTATCTGTGTGTTATTTTATAGTAGGGAGATGTGAGAGGAGGACTCAGGAGGGTCCTAGTTAATATTTTTGTACTTTATATGAAGAAGAAAATTCAGATAAGTCTATCAATATTTTAGATTTTCCTCTGTGAGGAAGATTCCAAAAGAGTTTGTTTATAATCTGATACATCGTGTTTGTGTACATTGCGGTTAACAGCTGATTTGATGGTTATGAGGTGTACTTCTGGGTTTGCTTTGCTAGCAGGGCACACAGGTGCACATTTGCCTCAGAGATTTTGCACTTCTGTGCCATTGACCCTAAAGGGACTGCTACAACTCATGGTGGACATGTTTAAAAGGTTTTACAAACCAGTACTTGCCTTCAAAATTATTTAACCTGCACCCATTTCTAGTAGAGGTGTCAAATGTGGCTACTATAACATTTACCATGATACATATTGGAACCAGAATCCGGTAATTGTTAACACTCTTTGCAGAGAAGGTGCTGTTTTCAAAGACCATGTGGAACTGTAGGAATCCTGTAAACAAGACCTTCAGTGATGGCAGTGATCACCATAAGTATCTTCTTTCTGTAGAAAATCATATGATCCTTTAAGATAAAAGGGAGCAACATGATGGAGTGACGTAGATGGGCCATTTGCATCCAAAATTCTGCATATGTTGCTTCTCATGCCAGGTGCTGAAAACTTTTCAGTTCCACCTTGGAATGTAACCACCTTTGAACTAAAAGACTCTTTAATTTGATGGAAAGACTCATAGGAAAAATGTGAGAAAATACCCTAGAAAAGTATCTATCCATTCCTATATCTTTGTATGTACTAGCTGTTCCAAGATGCAGAGATCCATCTTAATTTACAGGCTTGCTTGGGCCCACACTAGGCAGCTTAAACTGTGAACACTATATAGAAACAGCAGCAGAGAGCATTTGTACAGAAGTACAAAGGTACTGAAGTTGTATTTTAGCACTGAAGAGCTGTAATGAAAGATTTTGGGCCTGTGTGACATTCAGTGTCCTAATACAGGAAGTCCCAGCATGCAATGCACATATGGAACACTGCACCACCATACATGATGGTAGGACAGAGATGTGGAAGGTTATGTGAGTTGGGAAGGATTGTGTGCAAAGAGACACAAAAGGGCTGTGCTATAGCCACCAAACAAAGATTTGTGTCATTAATAAGTCACATTTGTATCATTAATACATCATGTCCTTCCCAGAAGATGAGTTCATTGAATAGTACAGACATGAGATGCTCTAATTGGCCTGGGAACAAGGGCTTCCTTCCTGGTATGGCAGTACAGATGGACCCTAAATGACTTGTAAGTATAGATGCTGTGGATGTACAAAATGCTTTTTATAGGTCTGTATTTGAGTGACCCAGTCAACATCACACAGATGTTCTTGAGGAAACAAGAAGACCCTGGACACAAAAAGTGTAACCTAGCATAAGATGCACCAGGTTGCCTTCTTTCTCCTCCTATTTCACAAGTATAGTCAGTGAGTGGGGAAAAATCAGTAAAGGCAGAAACACAGTGCTAAGTATCCTATATCCCATTTAGCCATAAGCAAGAGGCAACTCCATCATCAGAAATACAGACCTTTGAGAGACCTTGAATGAAATCTTGTCTCAAATGAAATCAGAAAATTTTGCATCCTCTGTGTCTTTAAGTCCAGATTTCATTCTTTTTCTGTAAATTTCCTTACTGTATCTGTCTTAATAATATGAGCTGAGAGGAGCTGTGGAAATCCATGAGGGGAAGCTTTCTAAAATTACTTTATTGCTTCAGTCTTCTAAACAGCTGGTTTCTTTCTGAGGAAAAGCTGACAACTACACCAGACTCTGTTGAATTATGTATTGTACATTTGGGGAATAAGCTGAAATATGCAATGCAGTGAGCAAAGCTTTCCATATGCATTTGTCTAAGGATAAGACAGAAGTCCACGTCCAAGAGGTGATAAACCCAGTGGTTTGTGTTCCAATCAGTTATAGCTGTGTTTGAATATAATACTTGGTAAGAGCACATTAGGGGCAATGAAGCACAAAATTACACATGCAAATAAACACAAGACACTGAGCCTTGTTATTGGGAAAGGATTCTTCTCTTTTGTGAAATATCACAGAAGAATAGTGCAGTTTGCAGGGCTATTTAGCATCTAAATTATGGACCAGAGGAGCAGGTGTAAGAACGGTTTCACTCAGGTACACTGGTGTTGTACATCAGTGTTGTAGAACTAAAAAGAACCGTAAATCCTTTGATTATAAGAAATCTTCCTAATTGCAAGGATCTTAATATTCTGTAGCTGGAGAAAAGTGAATGTTGAGCATTCACATTGAGCTATATTCCTGAGTATCAATACTATCCTATTCTAGCAATGAGATTTTACAATGCAGGTTAAAAAAGCTTTTGTCAACATCCGCCACCTGGAGTCACTTCACCTAAACACTCTGCAATTTACAAAGCTAGGAATGATGGACTTGCTCTTGTTGGTGGGACAGAATATCACACAAGGAACCTCAGGATCCTTCCATTTGTACAAATAGATTCAGAGAACATAGCCATCACACCTTACCACATACACAGTACAATTTCCTGCCATGAAACATCTGGCCTTGAACTTCCTGATTCTAATTAACATTCTGTTTCCCCAAACTATTTTCCTTCACCCATGGCATTTCTAAAAGAATTTTCTGCTGCTTGGTAGTATGTGTAGGTACTTAATACCTATAAATATTCCGGGTAAATTCAGCCTCTGGATATTCCCCTTGAAAGATGTAGTTCAGGTTAAGCATCTGCTCTGTAGGTGGTTAATTAGCAATAAACAAGTTGTCTTCTGCATGCTAACAGCAATAATATTTTAACACCTTTACAGAAGAGGAAAACTAGACTTCTTTTCAATAGAAATTAGTTTATATTAGGAATTTGTTATTAATAATCCCCTCAGACAGTTGTTGATGACTCAGAGAGCCTTCAGGCCACAAACCCAGGTTTACTCATTGACAGAGGCTGTGTGTGTTTTCTAAATAAAGAATAAAATGGACTCTCTTAAGTGAACAGTGACTGGGTGATTGAACACAAAATGGGAAAAGGGTCAAAGACATTGGTACAATGCCTCAGTTCTTCAAAAGCATTGAAATGAGAGGAAGAGAGGCTGACAACAGAAGAAGGAGGTGAGACATTAACAGCATCAGGGAGTAGACAGAAAAAACTATTAAGGGATTCTTGTTTGTGTCAAAGATGAGCAGTTGACACATAAATATTAAAATGGCACAAAATTTGACTTTGCTCTCTAGTTTTACACTTTCTTTGACATTACATTTTGAAGTGGATACCTACTAATTCAGAGAAGTTTGGACACAAAGATAAGTGAGGTTTGGAAAGTTGGCAGCCTCAGATGGCATTTTAATGTTCTGCAGTAAGAGAAGTGCCACTAGATGGAAAGCATTTCCTAGCTGTAATGGCCTTTACTGCCATTCTGATGTTACCTGGATAAGATATCCCATGTGAAGATAAAAGTAAGAAAATCTGACAGGTGAATTGTAGTATCAAAAAAATAGTTGTATAAAGCCGTATTTTTTCTCAATTTGTCCTTACATTTATAGAATTGTCTACGTTGGAAGAGGCCTCAAGATCATCGAGTCCAATAGACAGATTTAGCCTTGGAGGTTTGAGACAGGAGCAGGTTTTACAGAAGAAACCCTACCTAGAAGCACTAACGCATGGATAACGAATACTCCTCACTGGATTAATGGCATTTCAGCTTGGAGAAGACAATAGTGGTAAAATTACACTAGATGGAATAGTTGAAGCAAATATTAACAAGCCATGCGTGGAAACATAAGTTTTGAGCCAACACATCCTATTATCTATTTTACTTGGAAGAGTAGCAAAAACGTGTAAAATATGAGTTCTTATTTATGTTTGGAAATGAGCTGAAGCAGTGCTCCTATGAGGCCTTCCAGTGTAGGACCTGAGTAAAGCAGAACAGTGGCTTTCTGGATTTAGGATACAGTAACTGAAAAATGATTTTAGGTACTTAATAATAATATTAGTAGTGGTGGTAGTACTACTACTACTCATGGTAGTGGTTTTATAGTTAATATAGATATATACCTATTTGGTAACTGAAATTTAAAAAAAAAAAAAGTGGATTATTTAAAGTTCTTAGTTTTATTTTTAAATTCTTCAGTTTCAAAATTAAAACACTATTTTCAATGCTTGTAAACAGCTGAAACAAAATATCTCACACAAATGAGAGCTCCTTCTCTTGAAAGCATTTATACAATATTTCAACATTTTGAAAACTTTCCTCTTTTTTTTTTTTTCTTAAAAATATTTACAAAAACAGCAAAATTTGAAGATCTGATTGCCATCTGTTGATGGGTAGCTTCTAATTACTCTGAAATTTTTTTTTTTCTTTTCTTTCTGAATATATTACATTTGAAAACATTTTATCCTGCTTTCAGGCAAAGAGGCGAAATCCAGATGCATGAGAGTTGCAGGGGAGGGAGAAGGGGCTTTACTCTCAGGGAATTGCTTTAGATGAAGAAAAAGATAATATCGTGGTCTGCGGAAAGACAGAGAACTCCTTTCAGTGGTCTTGCTTCCCCCCTGAAAACCTCCTGCCTTTCACCTTTTGTTGCTGGCATTTTTGACACTACACCATTTTGGAAATTGGAAACCAAGGCTACCATGGTCAAGCAGTATGTCTCGCTCCTTTGTGCACCTGGTCAATAGTCTCTTGTATCATTGAACTTAGGGCACAGATGGTTTACATAGCTGAAAGACCTACCACACTCTTACTGCAACATGATCCACCACAAGGATTTGGTTCCTTAGGCAGAAGATATTAATTGTAATTTGGTTGGATGACTAAAATGCTCTAATGAATTTTAGAGGTCCTTTAAAACTCTACTTAGAGAATATATACTAAAAAAAAAAAAAATCTTCATCTTAGTTATAATAAAAACTTTAGAAATACTAATGCTAATGTGCTCCATTTGATATTAAGGTTTATAGAAATAGGTTTTGTTACATCACGGCACGTTTTCTTAATCTGCATTTCCTGGATATCATTAGAATTTTTGAGTCAATAAAAAGATGTCATGAGGTTTACTGAAAAGCATTAAGCCACATTTATTCTGCTGTTGTTAGAAGTTGAATTGGTGGAAAGGCACTTCCAATAACACTCTAATCTGAACCCAGCTCCTAGTTTCATCACTGAAAGTCATACAAATATATTAGATGCATAAATGTCTTCCTGACCCAATTACTCGTAATGGCATACACATAGAAAAAATCAATGTCACCATCTTTAAGTGATGCATTCAGAATGTTTGAGAATTGACCTCTATTGCATTCATTCTTTTTCAGAACTTTTGTCTACTTATATAATATTTGCCTTTGTGAATCATGACCATCCATTATCAGTGGGTAAGTAACATTCTCCTGCAATGTATAAATAGGTATTAAGAGGCAAATACAGTTATAGCACAACCAAGGCTGTTAGATCAGCTTCAGGAACTCAGGAACCAGTCTGAAACTGTTCATTCACTTGATGCTTGCTAGAACTGGGGATTGCTTACAGGATGGGTAATTGCCTAATTGCCTTCAAAAAAAAAAAAAAAAAAAAAGTTTTGAGGCCCTGTCTCTATGTCAGAGGTTATATCAGGGTTTTGAGAGGTAGCAGCTCTAGCCACCCCTATTCTCAGGTTAACATCTGAATTTACATGGCTTGGGAAAGTGGGTCTGGACAAAGACACAACCAGCAAACAGGAAAAGTTTGCTAAATGTGAACTCAAATCCTCTTGTTACTTTTTTGATAGGGATGGTAGCTTCTAGCAAGCAAGTGAAGCAGTGAGATGGAAATATAAACCACTGCAGAGAAGTTTGCAGGAGTCTGTCTAATTAACCCCTAAACTCTCTCTCCCCATAAAGGAAACTCTGCTCAGTCAGAGATGGGAAAAGTCACTTAAAATTTTTCTAATAGCAAACAACTGCAATTCTGTGTGCTTCACCACATGCTGCCCAGCAGGCATAGAGACAAGAGCTCCAAGACTGCAACCCTGTTCCTCTAGTTGTGGCCACAGCCGTTTCTGCATTTGTTTTGTTATCACTTTTGTCTGATATGTATAGTTTAACAGTTAATGTTGGGAATATAGTGCCTCCCATAAAACAAACAAACAAATAAATAAATAAATAGCTTTCTGAAAAAATAAATGTTCATAATTTGTCATTATATAATAATTAAAGTATGATTATATTTTATTATGAATTAGAGTAATATTAACTTCAAGTTATTGATGCTGGAGGTTTCTTGGAGAAGTGAGATCTAACTTTATTTGCAGTCTATCAGTGTAGAGCTTAATCTACTTAAATTGTCTGAGATATTGCATGGAAACTTAGAGGACAGAAATCTGATGCTTTAAGACTTTTCTCAGTTTTACTTTATATTCTTATTCTTTCTTTCTTTCTTTCTTTCTTTCTTTCTTTCTTTCTTTCTTTCTTTCTTTCTTTCTTTCTTTCTTTCTTTCTTTTTTCTTTCTTTCTTTCTTTCTTCTTTTCCTTCCTTCCTTCCTTCCTTCCTTCCTTCCTTCCTTCCTTCCTTCCTTCCTTCCTTGTCTCTTTCTCTCTTTATTTCTCTCTCTCTCTCTCTCTCTCTCTCTCTTTCTTTCTTTCTTTCTTTCTTTCCTTCTTTCCTTCTTTCCTTCTTTCCTTCTTTCTTTCCTTCTTTTCTTTCTCACGGTTCTAATGTTCAGCCATCAGATCTCATTGAAAGCTTCAGAGCATCCACTCACACAAAGATCTGCAGATGTTGATACCATTGTTCCTGTAGTCTGGATCATAGTTTATTCTTACAGGAAGCATGCTCAAAGCTTAACGGTGCTGCAGTTTTTGCAGAAAACTTTCATAACTTGCTGTTCATCTCAGGTAATTATCATGATCATTTTTATAGATTTTTTTTTCTTTCCTATTTTTTTTTTCTTAGAACTGTTTTTTTGTTTGTTTGTTTTCTGTTTTTCCAACAGTAATCTGGTATCTGTGCAATATACACTGGTGTTTTTCTGACAATTCACATGATTTGTGACCCTAATTGTGACATAGTTTTGTTATATGTAGCCAACATTTGGTAACAGTTAAGAAGAGTGTGTTTATAAATAGAGGGAATTGCATCCCCTGTTGTATTTTCCTGTCCATGAAGTATGTGTAAATCTAGATCTGAGCACCCATCATCTCTCATCGAGAAGTTGAGCTTCTGGACAAGGAATGGAAAATTCCTACATGCAGAAAGAGGACGGACAAAATCAAGCTCAATGCCACTAATTACTAGCCAGATTACTGAACTGGAGGGAGACCTGAACCTCCATCTCTTGCTTCTTAAGCATTTCCATTTGTTGGCTGTTAATAGTGTAATGAATATGCACTGCCCAGGGAGGAAGAAATGGAGCTTTATCTCTGCTCAACTCTGTGATGAAAGTTTTAAATGCTATTTCAGTTCCTGGTAAAACATACATACAGACCATCACTTTATGAAGAAACTTTACGCTAGGAAATGGTGATTCTGATAAAGACTAAAGGAAACAAGTCACTGGTAAGGAACCAGCTCTGAGTCATCACATCAGGTCTCTGTGTGATGCTGCACCATCAAGCAACTCTTGAAGCAATTTTGGTACTGATACTGGTTCTTTCTAAAAAGAAAGAGAAATTAATTTATTTTTTTTTTCCATTCCTTTCAATTAATTGTGTTGGAAAATAAAAGGAAAATAGAACAGTAAAATTTAAGATATACAGTTTACTGGAATTAATCAATAGAGCATTGAATCCATACTGACAAACTAGACCTTCTGATTTGCACTGCAGTTTCAGATGTTAACAAAGCACCAGTGTTAAAGCAGGTAAAGCTTTGTGTCTGCTCAGTAGATATCCCCAGGAAAAGAACCTGTCAGCATAATTTAGGCCCAACAGTTCCTCTGGGGGCATTCAAAATCACTTGCCTCCATTGACTAATAACACCTTCAGCTGTGTTTCTTTAAACACAATAACCAGTAACACCCCCAGTTGTTTTTCCTTAAACACTCCCAGTCACCATCCCTGGGGATGTTTAAGGAAAGGTTGGACTTGGTGCTTAGGGACATGGTTTAGTGGGTGACATTGGTGGTAGAGGGATGGTTGGACCAGATAGTCTTGGAGGTCTTTTCCAATATTAATGATTCTATGACTGCATAGGGTGTACTGACCTGTGGAGAACGGGTTCTTAAGGCTATATCTATACCAGTTAATAAGGCATGTTTGGGACTATCCTCTGTTAGTGGAGCTGACTGGCATAGCACAGCCTGGGTATGTGCTACAGTCAGCTCACTTACTGTCCAAAAAGGGGTAGCTTCCCTTAAAATCTTGACATAAAGGTTTCTCTCTCCTGGGCCTATACTATAATGCAAGCTCTTCCTGGGAGCTGTTTGGAAGAATGATACTTATTCTTGGAGGAATATGTTTCTAAGATCATTCTAGCAATTTAATTGTATAAATAATTAAGTCCCAGTGCTTACTGCTAGTCCCAGATGTTTTACTTTACTACCCTAGATACATCCTATATCTCCAAAAGCCAAGTGCAGCTTAGTCAAACTGGATCCTATGCAGAAGGTCTATCTCAGGCACAGACCTCGCTGCTGCTTAGAAATGGATGATAGGTTTTTGGCAAACACAAGAATACAAATGCAAAACTTGTAGACTGCCACCTGAAAAACTAAGGGAGTTCTTTCTTTTGATTATTCTTATACAGAGTATTTTGATCTCTGAGAAATGGCTGCTTGGATAACTCTTGATTAGCTGTGGTCATTACAAAAACAAGAGCAATAAATCTGGAATATTCCTTAAAACTAAGTGGATATTTAATACATCTCAAAAAATTCCAAGAGAAATTAGATTTATCAGGTTTCAAAGAATAATTTGACTACCCAGTTGTACACTTAAGTTAACACTTAAATGGAACATTGGGAGCAATATAAAACCTGATGTTTCAAGTTTTAAAAATATTCTTAAATTTTAAGGATTAGCATGAGATCTTCCTGGCAAGAAGATGGAGACAGATTACCTCCCATGTGCCTGCTGTGGAATTTCCTACATGTTTTTCCAAAGCATCTGGTGCTGGCTGCCATCTGAAATAGGCTGGGCTGAATAAGCCAGAGTTTTCTGCCCCCCGTCCTTCCCAAATGGCACTTTCTGTACTTCCAAATTGAGACAGAGATGATTGTTTTTGCTGATTATTTTCTCCACATGGTTCAGCACATACACTGAGATTTATGATTTCTGGGGCTCCTTTTGGTTGTCTTTTTCCCTAGTTTTATTAAAGTGTTAGCTCAAGGCCCATTGCAATATGGTTTGCAATCAATAAATCTTCAGCCCTTTGCACTTACTTTACCAGAAAAACTATATTTCTATATTTCATTCCCCTGATGCCTAGAATGTTTGCTTAGTTTTCCATTGTTCTCTCTCACTTCCTCAACCAAACGATGTGAGTTTCTGCCAAAGCAAAAGCTGTCATAGGGAGTTAACAGAGATCTCCTTTGGAGCAGCAGTACTTACATAGCTTCCAATGCTTTAAAGAAACACATGCTCAGGTAGAAAAAAATAATTTTTCCTCATAAAAAATCCCATGATTTCTTGGCAATTTGCTGATGGATATGAGGATCTGCAGCTCCAACAGATAAGTATTCAAAAGATGCACTGCATTCCCAGATTACTTCCATAACTTCTTGATTATCTACAAAGAAGCAATTAAATGGTCTGCTATGTGACTAAGATTTTTATCCAAGTATTTGCAATAGCTGCTTCAGACTTACTTTATATGTGCATTCTCACCTTACATTCACTAGAATATGTAGACCAGTAGAGAGTTAGAGAGGGATGTATTGAAGGAGCTGTCAGTTTGGACATTTAATTATCTAGAAGTACAGAGAAAGTGGAAGACAGTTCTCTAAGTGAAGGAAAAGAAATGCTGGAGGCTTGACAGCAGTACTCCTCTTGACACACTCACCCAGTCACCTCCACAGCCTGTGTATTCAACCACCAACTCTAGAAGTTATCAACAGCTTCTTTTCAATGGATTATTTCTAATGAAGCACTTGGAAACATGTTTGAATTCCGATGGAATCTGACTATGGAGCTAAAATTCCAGCTTACATCTCTGTAAACTTTAATAGTAGTAATGTGACAGATTTTTCTGGTATTTCTACTTTTTGGATTACTCTAATACATCCACATGCATGCTTATCCCTTGTAAGTAGATGAAACATAAAATAATAATAATAATAACAACAATAATAGTAAAGATAAGCCTATTTTTAGGTAATTTCTACCTAATTTTTAGGTAAGATTTCAGATTCATAATGAAGGCACAGAGTTTCTGTAATAAGTTCCACAGTGGACCACAACACAATCTGTTTTGGGGTATTACACTCAGCTTCTGGAGTCTGAGCCTCTCAAATTGCATTATATCCCAGAACACCAAATACAGTTGCCAGCATTTGCCAGTTTTCCATACTTACAACAAATGGAGCAGCAGCCTACCAACCTGTTATCTGAAGGAGAAATTAGAAAATCACCATCTGATGTCAAAAGACACACATTTACAAGGGTATGAACCCTAGGGGAGGTTTTGAATAAAACCAGCATCTGAGCAGTTTCAAGTTTTATATATCAAAACTGATCCACAATGAACCATCTTAAAATTAATCTTCCAGTTTATAAGATATTTGTGACCAATGAAGTTATGTGCCCTGCTCACTGTAAAATGCAGCTGAATGAATAAGCTGCAAGTACATGACACTTAGCAGGACTGAGACCTACATATAATACAAAGTAGCAATGTTAGTTGTTATGACACCAGCAAATAATTAAGTTAATAATTCAGTAACAATTAATTTTGAGGCAGGTCTGTAGGACTTTATCTTGAATTGGAATCAGCAGATAGTAAATATGTTTTGTTGCTTTACTATTACAGATGTGTCTAAAGATAAATGCAAATAGTAAGTGAAAAGGCTATGAAAATGGAACAGAATTCATTAATGCTCAGGTGAGATGGATTACAACTACATTAGCTACTTAAAAGGCAGTTGTCTGTCTCAGGTAGGTCCCAAAGCTATGAGAAACATTACCCTCTTTTGACACTTGCTTCTGTTTGTCCACTATAAAAGTAAGCCTTGCGTTAGTAAGCTTGACAACTAATTTTTAGGCATCTAAAACTAGTAGAGGAAAATACCACTTTACATGGTCAAGCCTGTGGGGTAAAATTAGCATGTAGTGGACTATGGAGGACTGTTGTAAAGACAAATGGAAAGAAAGTTTCACAGAGAAGCTCTCCAGAAAACACTTGAAAGATAGCTCCAATTTCTAATGGAGGCTCTTACCTCCAATTTCTAATGGATTAGAAGGCTCATTGATATGACAGGGGGCTAGAAGCAGTCAGGGTGATAAAACAGTAACTTTGTCTTGGCAAAGACAGTATGAACATGATGAAAATAAATAAATAAATAAATAAATAAATAGGACTATATGACCCTTAGAAGCCTCCTCCTCAGATGCTGGAAATGAGAACATTTATGAGCTGAAAGAACATTATATACTAGCTGAGATTTCAAGAGTCTTTAAAAGCTTGGCACTACTGACATCTCCCTGGAATATAGTTAGATATCTGAAAAGTTGGATTTTTACTATTTTAACTTGTTGTTGTTATTTCCTCTATATATGATTTTTTTTCTGTTCCAAATATGTTGCTTTAAGGAGATTCTTTCATCTCTGACTATAATTGCTATTGCTCCCAGCATGAGGAGAAAACTAAATGATGGATATGCCAAAGGTGCTAGGGTAATTGCTGTCGGTGTATACAGGATTTCAAATTGCAGGTTTGGCCTGAAAATGAGAGAACTGTCTGCAACTGAAATGATGATCCAACTCAGAATAGGTTATGCTGAATGAGACCAAAACGACTATCAAGTGATAAAACCCTCCAGCCTCAGCAGGAACCTCAGTAGTTTGAGCATGCAAAGAAATTACAGGTTATTCCTGGAGTTGTGAAGAATTTTCTTCTCACTTAATGTTAGGATTAGTCACTTTGCAAAATCTTCTATATGTTTAAAGCTAAGTACAAGCATTGATTGCCACAGAGTTGGGTTTAGGTGTCTTAACGGTGCATCATCAGACTGTCAAAGTGCTGGTTGATAGTCACTATTTTGAAAGACCTTTCCAGTTGTATTTTCAATTCTATGTGAAACTTTTCCCTGTCATTCTATCCACTACATATCCTTTTGTTGTCCATACTCGAGTAAGGACCAGATGACCTCCATATGTCCCTTCCAACATAAACCATTCTGTAATTCTGTGATTCTTCTTCTCTCATCCATCATGATGAAACCAGCAGCATTAAGCATGTGGAATCACTGCTTTTTAGCTATATGCTTTTTTTCTTTTTTCTTTCATTCTTTTTTTTTTTTTTCCTGTTCTTTTGATATACATTCCAAGGTTTTTATTTTAATGATAGCTCCAAACCATTTCCTGCACTTTCCTTAATCTTTCAGTACAGATCTGCTCACAGCAGACGGCTCCTCTTATTGTGCATGCCAGCACAATATTAAGTCCTTTCAGCCTGATTTGAGTGATTGACAATTTTAGTTCCTTTTAGCAGTCTGGAACAACTGATTTACCACTGTGGGTGTAACTGCTTTCTTTCCAACACTGCTAATTTACCAAATGAATTGTGTTCTTGCACCTTTGCTGAGATTAACAGACATTGGAAGTTAAAATTACGTAAATCAGTTGCAAACTTGTTCTGAATATTTCATTTAAACAATTTTTCTTCTTTCCAAAACTAGGTTCTGTGTGCTACCATTAACTAAGGTATAATTGATACAGATGGGCATTGCATATTTATTTCTAAATAAAATAAAAACAAACAAACAAATGAACAAACAGCTCTGATATATAGCTAATATTAGTGGAAAAAATGAATAGCATAGCAATCACTTACTGTATATGTGTTTTATGATTGCTCTGCTCATTCTTCTTCATCTCATTCTTCTTCATTCTGTACAACCACAAATGAAACTGAATTTAGAACAAAGCATTTGCAGTTAGTCTATCATTAATTCTAAATTCAGGATTTAACTGAATTTATATTGAAGAAAAACAGGAGAAATGAAATAAAGAGGTAGTTAATTTCTTTCATATGCTTTACTTCAGTTTGCATTTTTTTTTTTTTTATCAGGAGCAAGGAATGTATGGAAAGGAATACAGTTACATTTTGAAATGGGTAAACAAACATTACATTAATACCTTATAGGTTTGCAGAGCTGCAAAGTTGCTCACTGTGGCCCTACTATACCAAACTAGACCACTGCACTCCTACGGAAGTAGAAGATGGCATCTTTAGTTTTTAGGACATCTGAGCTGAAATTAAAGAACAATTGTCTGGGGTAGAAAAAAAGCTTTAGTGAAAATTTCTGTTCATAAAAACCCAAACTATTTCCATAATGGTTTGAGTTTCAGTTTTTTTCAGCCTCAAAGAATATTTTTTTTCCTGCATTTGCTAAAGTGACTTTTTTTTTTTTAATTTTCAGACGGACTTGTTATATATTAATATTTATTTATATAAAAAATATCTTATTTTGACATGGGATTTAAATCAGTTGTATAAAAGTTTGTTTTCTGTCCTAACTGCTATATATCGAAGAAGTTACTCAAAAACATTTTGATCAGTATGAGTTTGGCTATTGTATATATATATATATATACTTTAATATACTAATATGGATTGAAATTTTATTTTCATATCCAATTTTTCATTTCCAAACAGGTCTCATTTGCAGGTTAGTATGGAGGGAATAAAAACATTTAGCATATGAAATCTCAGGCAATGTTAGCAGAAGTAGTTAATATATAACTGACTGCAAGGAGAGAACAATAAAATAACTTCTTTTTAATTAGCTAATAGAGAAAAAATATTTAATAGTAAAGAAAAGTGACCAAACTTTCTACCTACCTCCTATATGTAAGTCATGCTTTTTGTAGAACTAAGTAGAAGCGTTAAGGTAAGACTTAAGGAAACTCTGTAGTAAGTATGTTAAGGCATGGTAAACATACAAAATTGCTGAGGAACATTGTAAGCAGAAACTGTTGTACTCCAGCTAACACTGACATACTTATGGTCTATTGATGCCAATTGGGTCCAACATGTTCATCGTTCTCAAGAATCTCTTCTGGTTCACATTTAGCAAGCACTGTGTTTGCAAGAACAACACCAGCCTGGAATCCTAAAGGCATGCATCAAGTGAGAGCAAATGTATTTATTTGTCACTGATGGCTGCTTGGGGCCAGGAGGAGAAATGCCAGGGGCATGCATGGTTTAAGAAACAAGAAGAATTGTGCTCAGGGCAGCAGGCTTGCTATAAAATGGTTTTCTATATCACAGATAAAATGTAGCTTTACAGCAAAACAGGGGAGGCAATTGCAGGAACCTTGATAGCAGCCTATGCTTGGAGTTTGTATTTCCATGTGTTCCCTGTTATTGTCAGCCACACTTGCTAGATAACTCTGGCAACTAGGTTTACTGTGGACTGTAATCACTGTTCAAAGTGGGACATGGACCCACCTCCTCTGAGGAGCTACTCTTGCTCCTCCTAATCTCTGTGGTACTGAAGACAATCTCCCCCAGTGTTGGCTGGGCTGGCAGCCCACTGCTAAATGAGCAGCATTTCTAGAGTAATGGATACGGGCAGTTACATCTTGGTGTAGGGTCAGTTAAAAGGCACAAAGCAGAATGTTTTGAAATGGACATCTGGCATGCAGTAAATGCATTTAGGAAGCAATAAACAGCTCATTTTGAATGACTTCTGCAATTGGTTTCAACACAAGCAGTTGGTGGAAAAACAAGCTTTTAGAAAGGTCATTTAGTGCCATATATAACCCATCTCTTCCAGTTAAACTGCTTAGCAGTGTACAAAGCAAATCCCAGCCCATTTCTGGTCTGATAATTAATAGAGTCTTCTACTGTAGCTAGAGCAGTACAAAAAAAGTGAATGTTGTCCTTGTTATAGAGACTTAATAATTCACCATTTAAATTGTCAGGGTGTCTTTGAAAGAAACTGATTGTCGAAATCCAAGTGCAATACATGTGAAATATGGTTATTGTATCTTCATGATGAACACAGAATCCACATGCTTTTAGTCAGTAACATTACTTCTAGTAATTACTTCTAGTCTTTGGAGAAAGAGAATAGATTTCAGTCATAGTACTTGATACTGAAATTTGCTTGCTGATATTTTGTTCAAAACATATAAATAAAATATGAATATTAATGTATTTAATTTTATAACCCTTAAAAAGTAAAATATATTTTCTTCCCTTTATTTACCATCAGATATCACAGAATCACAGAACTATAGGGGTTGTAAGGGACCTTGAAAGATCATCGGGTCCAACCCCCCTGCCAAAGCAGGTTCCTCAGAGCAGGCTGCCCAGGTAGGTGTCCAGACAGGCCTTGAATATCTCCAGAGAAGGAGACTCCACAACCTCCCTGGGCAGCCTGTTCCAATGCTCCATCACCCTCATATAGGACTAGCAATAAGAACATTACAAATATAGATTTCTAGTGATAAGGAAATGGATCAGGTTTCTACACTGGCTAGAAAAATTGACATTGATACATGACAACTACATAACAATCACTCTGACAGAAGTTATTAGTTAGCTCTTAAAATAAAATAAATATATTTGGCGTACTGAGATATCAGTTCTAGACAACGTTGACTCCACATGCTCCAAATTCAGAAATAATCATCCTTATTCTTGTCTTTAGTTTGGCTTAAATATATCAAGCCTACTTATATAAATGAAGGTAGCTAAATCACATTTCGAAGTGAACATAAAGATTACAACACCTCAGGACATGTAACTGAATTTTTACACCTATAGAAATATCATGAAGAGGGCTCGGCAAAACGTTTCTAATTCATGTTGAATTAATTGAAAGTCAGATGGTGTCTCACCGACTATTCATGAACCTATTCTAAGTTGAGTAGAAGAAAACAAGTGGGGAAGAGAATTTTGGAGAAGTTTAATTTTAAAGTTTTATTGCAACCTTTCATATTAAGATGTTTCAAATTAAAACTTTTTATTTTGGCCTTATAAATTAAGTTTAATATAAAAAGAAAGCTGAATGTATTGTTGTTGTTGTTATTATGATTATTATTATTAATAATTATGATTTAGTCAGAACATTACTTCCTAATTTTGGTGTTGATCACCACTTGAAAAGAAAATAATGTTTTATTCCATGTTAACTAGAATATATGGCTCTTTTCAAAGAACAAATGTGCTTCTTTTCCTAAGTATTATTATTATTATTTTTAATATATAAATGAAGAGACATATAAATTATATTTCAGAACATGAGGTAGAGAATGTGAAGATAGTGGAGTCTTGTGTCCTGTTTCTTGGCTCAGAAACAAGAATTTCATTTTGTCCTTAGTGTCCATATTTCAGATTTAGTTTTCACTTTGTAGAGCAAGGCAAAGAGCTATCAATGTTTAAATTAGAAGACAAGGAGAGTACTGTTTAGTCAGCAGATGATCCATTTGTACAATCGGACAGGTTTAAGAAGGACCGCAGTGCTCCAAGGCAGCCTGGTCCAGCAGTAAGCCCATACTGCCATGTTCTAGCCAAGTCCATCAGAAAAGCCATCACTTCCTCTAATTGAGCATCTGAGGATGGGAGGACGCCCTTCCCTTAGAAAGTACAACCAAAGCTTGCTTCCAGAGAAAAGATCTCATGTAAAACTTCTGCTTCAGCAAGGTATATTCAAATAGTGAAAAAGTAGTGGGAAAGGTCACTTTCTCCATTTATATCCTGACATTGGCAATATTTCACATTGTGACAAATAGAAAATTCTTTTCACCTCTCTGAGGAGTACTCTGCTTTACAGTGATCCTGAATTAGCATTTGGCTATAAGGTAGTATTTCTCATGATAAATTTATAGTGATGAGCAGTACTGTGTGAGGAAATTAAAAAAAAAAAGGAAAGGGAAAGGGAAAGGGAAAAAAATATAAAAGGAAAAAAGGAAAAGGAAAAGGAAAAGAAAAAGGAAAAGAAAAAGAAAAAGAAAAAGAAAAAGAAAAAGAAAAAGAAAAAGAAAAAGAAAAAGAAAAAGAAAAAGAAAAAGAAAAAGAAAAAGAAAAAGAAAAAGAAAAAGAAAAAGAAAGAAAAAAAAAAAGGAAGAAGAAGAAGAAAAGAAAAAGATGCTAGTCCTGTACATGCTCTTTCAACATTCTGAAAATTCCAGGACATTTCTACACTTCTGCTGAAAGAATCTGCAAAAAGGTAGTTAACATTAACCAGAAATGGTCATAATTAGGTTTATAAGTTAACAAGTTATTGAATCCTGCAATTTCAGCTGCACTTCTATAAGAATTACTATTCAAAGTCATCTGTCTCTGGACCTTGGCAAACACTCACATGAGGTATGGCTACACTTGTAATTGTGAAACTATAGCCAGGCAAATGTCACTAATTTGCTACAAATAACACCAGAGAGTTCAGCGTGGGTCAGTCAATCACTCACCAAAGGAGTGAGGTTGGTAGTTTAGACTTTGGCAATGCTGCAGCCACCTTGCATAGCCTTCCTAGCCAACTAAATCAGTTCAGGTCTATATTACAAAGACATCTGCTCTAGTTCAGAAGTTCTGCCAGTCTCACATTGCTGAGAGATGGGGGAAATATACTAGGCAAAAACTTCTCTGGGCTAACTGTGGCTTCAGGGTCCTTTCAGCTGCAGCTAGTGGTGGAGTACTCTGCTAACTGGAGCTGCCATCTGACCCTCTGCATAAGTTCTTGAGCAATTTCTCTGCCAGGTACATCTGTAAGAGCATCCATCTTTTGACAGAAATATGAACCAAGAATCAGAACATTTCTTCTTCTGACTCCCAAGGGCTTTGGTGGGCAATATCTATACCAGCACAGATTAAACCATTAATGCAAAATCTACAGACCCATGAGTATCCATACATACAGGTTACCATCGGTTTTTCTTGCTTACCTTTAGTGCCGCCTCTTTGTTATTTAATATTCACTTGCCATGCTGCTTTTCTAGGCTGATGAGACAAAGCAGCTGTGACAGAGGATTCCTGCAAGAACCTTTTACATGGGATTAGCACCGTTCAGGAGCTGGAGACTGTCAGCCAGGGCAAGGTCATCTGTCTTGTTGGCAAAGTTAAACATTTCATTGCACATTCAGATTTGGCAGTGAGACACAACACGCTGGTGACTTTATCACACCTAGATGAAAGTTTATGTGTATTAAATCATCTTGCATATTTCCCACTTAAAGGAAGATCAGGTTGGTTGCACCTTTCAAAGCAAAGCCACTCTTAGCAGAACAGATATTGGTGACAGTGGCTCAAGATAGCTCTCTCTTGGTAAGTTAAATTTTGAAGTATCACAAGTGCAATAATTAAATAAGGACAGAGGTCTGGCACACACTTGATAATTCCAGATCCTTTGAAAGTTTATGCGTTATTTAAATGATTTTGATTCATCATTTGATTTGATGAACAACATTTTTAGTTGAATATAAAATATTTTTAAAAATGTTGTGTAGCTATATAAACTTGAGCAATATTAGAAACATGATAGTAACAAGCTTTCTTTTCATGGTATATTTTTAGTGTACAACTTTGGTGGCTGCACCCCTTTATTTGGGAGTATAACATCTAATTGATAGATATATTATCTGGTAAAATTCAGATTAAAAAAATGTGTTGGACTGGAGGTGAAGGGAAGGGAGATTGTAAAATAAATAATTACCTGCTTGGTTTCCATTATTTTCAACAGACTGCTTGGAACCAAGGAATTTCTGGGGGGAAGGTGCAAGCTGGTTGACTTCTGTCCTTATCTAGAGAATGGACTGCACATATACAGATGGTTTGTATCCCCTTTTCAAATATAAATATCAACCTCTGTTATTTATAGACTAGATATCTGAAGAAATTACCCACATCTTCTTGTCTGTAAAAAGCATTGTGGTGAATTTGTGCCAAGCATTTTCTTGGCACAACCACAATGATTTCAGGCAGATTGGAAGAATGCCTATTTCCTATTGCACAGTTACTTGTGGAAATCAATGCAGGTAACCTGGGAGTGGAATGGGTCTGCTAAAGGTAACAGGTAAAGGAAATTGAGATGGAGTCCTCACACAGAAGGGCTCACACTAATTAAGAAGTGTGAAAAAATAATGTGAGTATGGATGATGTTCAAGAAAAAGCAACTCTCTTTCTTCTTTGTTAATTCATTCACAGCTATGTCACCCCAACTAACTTCTACCATTAAACATTTCCTTCTATGGCTAAAAAAAATCAACTTCCAACAGTTTGGTTCCAGTAGGCACTACTGTTGCCTACCCATATTTTAGCACCCAGATATCTAATAAATGTTTCTTATTTAAAAACAACAGCAAAAAAAAACTTTTAAAATCTACCTTGAATATTTTGGGGGGAATGTTTCTTTTAGAAAGCTGTCATCATTCCTCACCTTTAAGAATGGAGTCAAGGAGGTATCTAGCCTTCATCAGAGCTACAAATGCCATCTACACATGACAAGGAAATGTAGGGAAAAAATGTAATCCTCAGGCTGTGATGTGTCTCACTCCTCAACAACCTCCCCTGGTAAGCTGAGCAGAAAGACAGAGGCCTTATACACCTGATGGGAGGAATAGTGTGAAACTGTAGTTCTGAACTGTCTTCAGAAAGGAAATTAAGGTAGCTGGTTGTCTCCGTATATATTCTCTTTTTCAAGCCTCACTCCTTTACAAACTCTCTAAGCAAAGAGTGAACTTAGAACAAATGTTCAACATGAGAGATGGACTTGCATTGGTATAGTCTTTAGGGAAAAACAGAAAGCACAGGACAACAATAGAGGACTTTGCCCTCAGTCCACCTTCACAAAGCTCTTTGCCCTTGAGAAATAATGTTATGTACGGAAATGATCCCTGACTCCATGGTCAGTTATTAACCTACTGAAAACAACTGCTCAGTGTGCGAGAAGCAGAGAATGCATTGGAGAGAGGACGGTACTGGTTTTATTTTAATACTAGACTATAAACTAATGCTATCCACATGGCATTTGAGTTTCCAGCTTGTTCACTGTACTTCAAGGAAGGTAAACAGAAATAATCTTCAGGGACATCAAAAGACTTTCATAGGGAGTGAAACTGAAGTGCCTGAGGGCTTTTCCACACTGAGAAGTCATATCAGTTTACCAATGATGCAGATACAATAAACCATGACCATAATGTCAGATTATTCTCATCTCCTATTGCTGATGGGATAGGCTCATTGTGGAATGAGTGGTTTTATTTATTTGATTTACTTATTCAAATGAGCTTAAATCACTCCTTGTGTTGTTTTGAAAATTAGATGGGGAGATGGGGAAAGGATGTTCACAGCTTGTCCATATAAGTTTATTCATAAAATGCCTGGGGTTGGAAAGGACATTAAAGATCATAAAACTCCAAACCTCCTGACATAGACAGGGATGTCACACACTAGATCAGGTTGCTCAGGGCCTCATCTAATCTGGTCTTGAACACCTCCAGGGATGGAGCATCCACAACTTCTCTGGGCAACCTGTTCCACTGATTCACTGCCCTCTGAGCAAAGAATTTCCTCCTAATCTCTAATCTAAATCTCCCCTCTTTAGTTTAATACCATTCCCCCTTGTTCTATCATTATCTGATTGAGCAAACAGTCATTCCTCATCTCTTATATAAGTCCCCTTTAAGTACTGAAATAACCTGGGATGCTGGGTGCATTAACCTGTGACTACATCTGTGCTGTAGCATATCCAGCAAAGATGTTGATTATCAAGGGGAAACAAGCCATACACCAGTAACCTCTGGAGGATGTACGTGGATGTCTAATGACAGCAAGGCACTGCACAAACCGTCCCTGTTGCTTCAGCACCCCAGTGGTAATTACAGTTTCAGCAGAAACTGTTCTGAGGCACCTCCTGTTTGTCTTCCCAGGGCATCATGACCTTGGCCAAGACAGGTGTCATAGTCTCCCAGTCTCTCAAATGTGCATGGGAATCACAGATGAGGCCTGCTGTGGACATCCATACTACAGGAAATCAATATCTCAAGGTAGGCTTCTGAGGCTCATTTCACAATCAAAGATATATGAGCATCTTTAGCATTTAATCAAAATAAAATAATAATAATACAAAAAAAAAAAAAAAGACACCTAACATGGATCAGGCAAACTGCTATGAAACGAGACAAAAGGTACTAGCTCATGCATTTTCTTTGTTGAAGACTCCTTGACTCAGACATGGTGAATCACACCATAAGTTTCTGTGTGTCTGGGTTTCCCACAAGTGTTAGGTCTAGTAGATCTACTCAGAATACACCTGCCCCATGAGGAGTGTACTCAGCTGGCCACAAGGAACAGCAGTTCTGCTCACTTTCAGCAAAATGTGTCAAACGATGCAGTAGTGTCTAATTATGGAAAAGGATCTAGTAGGCCATTCACTCAGGAAGAATGTGAAATATTTGAGTATACCAGAAAATACTGGAGCCTGACTCTACATAGACAATTACCTCATGCTGAATAGGTGTGTTGAGTTGCTACTTGCCTTTTTGTCAGCTTTTTCCCTTTTCTTCCAAGCTGCACTATGAGCTCAAGGACTGCAAATTTTTACCAACAGTGGGAACTGTTAGCAATGAGACTAATTTTGGTCTGTTTTCTGAAAAGAATGGGGCTTCATGTCATGATGCAGTTTACAGTTCTCCCCTCTTCTCCATCCCTGGCAATAATTTCTAAACCCATCAGTCTATCTCAATGTAGCAACAAATCACCACTACCAGGAGCTGCTCTCATATCAGTTTAGGTGCTTTAATGAATTAAGATACTATTTCAAATATTGATTCTCCTGCCCCACAACATTTTTATTAGGGATTCTTATCTCTCTTTATTTTATTTTATTTTATTTTATTTTATTTTATTTTATTTTATTTTATTTTATTTTATTTTATTTTATTTTATTATTTTATTTTATTTTATTTTATTTTATTTTATTTTATTTTATTTTATTTTATTATTTTACTTTATTTTATTTTATATTTTATCTTATTTATTTGTAAAGGCTGCCACTGCTTGCAAAGGGATCGCTCTGTTCCTCCTTTGGTCTTCAGGAAGGTGCAGAAACATTGGCATTTCAGCTCCTCTGCTGGGAGTGACTAGAGAAAAAAAGGGGGAAGGTGAAAAGAAGCAGAGAGCATAATTAGCATTAACTGCAGGCACATATGATTAATGTTATTTGTATAATAGCATTTAGCCAACAGCAGCACCCTTATAACAATAGGTGGTTTGAGGGAATGTTGTGGCAAATGTAAGGAGCTGCTGTTGGTGGATAATAATGTGCTTCCGCAAAAAGACTCACTTCATGATTCATGCATTAGAGTTGCAAGAATAACAGTAAGGGGGGAAAAACAGCTCCTGGGTACAAATACCAGACTGCAGCTGAACCTAGCCAGCACCTTCATGAATATTACAAGGACTCTGACTTATCACCAATGTATTTTTATATAACACTGTCTTCAGATTGTTAATAGGTCTAAATGAAACAAGCTGCAAGCTTTTTATTGTTTTTTTTTTTTTTTTTCTTTCTCTCTATTCATTCACTATTGTATTATCTAGACCTTCAGACCTTCAAAAACCAAAACAATATGTTTTACTTGTTTAAGCTTATGGATATTTTTCTGAGAATTATCCTTTTGATATTACCTATTCTAATAAAAAAAAAGGTAAAAGAAAATGGTCTTTTTTTTTTTTTTTTTTTTTCCAAAGGCCAGAGAAACAGACAGCTTTTATTCTAAGTGCTTGCACTGCTGTTCATCTGCAGCCTACAGGAAATCAGGTCTGTGAGGGTCACATCCTTAAGTCATTTTTCTGTGGCCATCTAATGGTTTGTTCAAGTCACTTTTCCATGCTGGTCCTGGGGAATATGAGGAATGTTCTGTTATACAAGCTGTGGCTCCAGCTCTACAAAGACATGTGTGATATGCTAAATTTAACCCCTCTGAGTCTTGCTGTCTTCAATGAGATTATTCATCTGAGCAGAATAGTTTAGCAGCTACAAAAATAAGCATGACTGAGCCGTATAGTCAGGATCCCTAATTACAACTATTGTGAGCTTCTATTATCTATATATTTCATAGAATCATAGAATATCCTGAGTTGGAAGGGACCCTTAAGGATCATCAAGTCCAACTCTTGACACCGCACAGGTCTACCCAAAAGTTCAGACCATTTGTTAAGCATCTACAATTTGCTCTGCACTAGCCACTACTAGATACATTAAAAGAATGTGAAAGTTAAATTTAGGTAGCACAACAAAATTCTCTTAGACTCCATCAGGGCCAGTATTTCAGCCTCATAAACTGTAAGCTGTCTCTGAAAATAAAATGCCCCAGAAACTGTAACTATATTTGATTTAATAATGAAAAAGAAAAAAATATATATTTGATGAATGATAGAAAAAGGTACTCATAATAGAAAGTATAGTCTGTCATAGTTTTTCTTCTTGGAGGATACATGGTTCATTTTAAGAACTTCGTTATATTCTAATATAACAGAAATCCAAGTCAGGTACCTTTGGAACACTTCTGGACTTAGCTGAGAACCCAGATGCAAAAGAAGCACAAAAGTAGCCAAACAAGAACAAGTAAAGGAACAGGGGGCTGAAAACAAGACACTACCTTCAGAAAGGGAAACACCATGGTTTCATCAGTTCTGCTGTGTAAAATATTTATTGTACTGCAGAAGCAGAGAATTTCCAAGTGATTCTGCTGGCAACAGCAGACGTGCTTCCGGGCATACGTTCCCCTCACCATCTTGATGAAGAAACATCAGATTCCACAGGTTAAAGACAATGACATTGTTAGAAACAATGCAGCTCCATAACAATCTAAACTCCTCTGGAGTCTGGTTCCACCCTCCCTTCTGGCCCACATATTGATGGTTCATCTCTACAGAAGCTTCCACAACTGAAAAATAGTCTCTAAACAATGTCAATGTAGCAAGTCAGCAATGTGCTTACCTGACTGATAAATAATACTAATAATCATTATCATCAAAATAAAATCACTACATTACCTTAGCTTAACTGTATGATGTTCAATAAGGCCAAGTGCTGGTTCCTGCACCTGGGGCACAATAATGCCAAGCAGTGCTACAGGCTGGGAGATGAGTGGTTGGAAAGCTGCCAGGCAGAGAAGGACCTGGAAGTATTGGTTGATAGTCGGCTGAATATGAGCCAGCAGTGTGCTCAGGTGGCCAAGAAGGCCAACAACATCCTGGCTTGTATAAGAAGCAGTGTGACCAGCAGGTCTAGGGAGGTGATTGTCCCCCTGTACTCGGCTCTGGTGAGGCCGCACCTCGAGTACTGTGTTCAGTTTTGGGCCCCTCGCTACAAGAAGGACATGGTGGTGCTCGAGAGAGTCCAGAGAAGGGCAACGAAGCTGGTGAGGGGTCTGGAGAACAAGTCTGACAAGGAGCGGCTGAGGGAACTGGGATTTTTCAGCCCGGAGAAGAGGAGGCTCGGGGGTGACCTTATTGCTCTCTACAGGTACCTTAAAGGAGGCTGTAGCGAGGTGGGGGTTGGTCTGTTCTCCAATGTGTGTGGTGACAGGATGAGGGGGAATGGGCTAAAGTTGCACCAGGGAAGGTTTAGGTTGGATATTTGGAAGAACTAGGAAGAACTTCTTTACAGAGAAGGTTGTTAGGCATTGGAATAGGCTGCCCAGGGAAGCAGTTGATTCACCATCCCTGAACGTCTTTAAAAGATGTTTAGATGTAGAGCTT
Organism: Anas acuta; assembly: GCF_963932015.1. Lineage (NCBI taxonomy): Eukaryota > Metazoa > Chordata > Aves > Anseriformes > Anatidae > Anas > Anas acuta. The sequence continues at coordinate 101,104,843 of NC_088981.1, forward strand.
AGTGACATGGTTTAGTGAGGACTTAGTGTTAGGTCAGAGGTTGGACTAGGTGATCTTGGAGGTCTCTTCCAACCTAGACGATTCTGTGATTCTGTGATTAGCTCACCTACTTGTTATTTTGTTGGACTTCAGGAAAGAGAGTATCAACACCAGTGGTGTAGATGTTATTCAATTTCTGCTAATATCTAATGCATTAAAAACACTGGTTGTCAGCACCTGCAAAATGAGGAAAGTCAATAGTAAAGTTGTAGTTTTACTTCTAATAAAAGCAATTAGACTAGATTGGCCAAAACCACAATAGAATAGAACAGTACCAAAACAAAACAAAACAAAAAAATATTTCCAAATCACCTAATATCCAGTCTGTCAATTAATTCTGCAAAAGACTGATCCACAGCTATACAATCTCCACAGTTGATTACAAAGGAGGAGCACAAATATATGGCTTGGACAGGAGCTGAGACAGGCCTGCTCCTTTCAACATAGCACAGTAACAGATTGGCTTAAACAGGTCATGAAACTGTATCCTTAGATTACAGTGGGTCAAAAGAACAATGTCCTTATTGAGTCCAAGTCTTTTTACAGACGATCGAGCTAAGAATTCGAGCTTCCAAGATTGCCTTGCACATGCTTTCTGTGAGACTCCCTAGAAGATCATGACAGAGAGGTCAGGAATAGTGGGTGTTTTCTGAGACATATTTACCCACTGGAAAAGGGACATTGAAGTCCTTTATTTGTCCTCTATGAGAATTCATTCCGACATTCAAAGGAATACTTCTTCAGTTCTCAGCCATATATGGTGACAACACTTTAGGCACAAGTTACTTCTACTTATTTATACTGGAAATTCTGGTGATGATTATTTTAGAGATGAGTGTTTTTGTTTGTTTATTTGTTTGTTTTTTAATGTAGAAAGAAAATTTGTAATAATATTGCTTTGAAGATATAATTTTCCAGTGTAAAATAAAATTACTTGATTATTTTCTGTGTAGACTTCAGCATTATGTCCTGGTACACTACACACAGGTGTGTACTGTTGGAGTCTTTCTTTCATAGAAATATATATCAATGTGAGCATTTAATTCTAAATTGAAACACTAAAATAAAATTTATTTCTCCAGAGGAGTGTCCTCTTGCTGGAAGGTTTTTTTTTTTATTGTTGTTGTTGTTGCTGTTATTGTTTTATGTTGTGGTAAATTGGATGTTGTAACAGCTCTAAGAACAGATGCAGCATTATTTGAAAGCTCGACTAAATGCCAGACAATATATATTTGATTTACAGGATTGCCAGCTTTGTGGCAGTAGGTGTATTAATCTGTGGATTTATCTTTTTTTTTTTTTTTTGGTGAAAATGTTAATTGTACAAGATAGGTTATTATTTCCATATTTTATTGCAAAGTCTAGCAGTCTAATGGTGGTAGAATACTGGTCTTATCAGCTAAATCCTTGACAAAATTAACTATAAAATTTTGAATTTCTTGTCAGAACAATACAATGTTGATTAAGAGATTATCTAAAAAGATAGTTATGTTACATAATGTGGAGTGAAGGGTATCTTGGTGTCAATAGTTTTGCCTCTGGTACAGAGGAAAATATGGACACTAATATGACAAACTCTTTTAATGTAAAATTTGTTGTCAATATGAATTTTATGATTTTTTTTTTGTTGTTTTCTTTTTAGTGAGGATAGAACAATTATATGTATGAGGAACAGGTAAAAAGTTCATATGGTGGGAGTCTGAGAGAAGATTGTAGAGAAGGACTTATACAAAAGGGCTTTGCTGAAGAATGAAAAGACAAGCTAAATGTTTACTCTGTTTTGATTTACTTTTCCTCCTGTATGTTTTAAAGGTTGCCAGAAAGAAAAATAGAGTGTTATAGAATTGAAGACTACTATGTAAGCACAAGCAGCCTGTTAATTGTATGTGTGATCTCCATTCTGGCATTGCATAACTCCTGTATATTGGGAGGTTTTGCAACTATGACCTTGTATCGCAACTTAATTCCTTAATTCTGGATGGAATGTTAAGAATTCATCCACTATGCTATACAAAACATGAGTTAGCTAAGAGTAACTGGTTTAATACTTGAAATTCAAAACTCAACCACACCTGAAATAATTATGATACGAGGGATACAAGCACACTGACACTAAGACAACAATCTTTCAGTTTTCCAGTTTCTGCTCAATAGACAAGCAATATCAGGAGTTTTCAGTTTAAATAGATATATAAATTTAATATAAAAATATATTGGGTATTTTTCTCTCTCTGCTGAAGGGAATAGCTTCACTTTTTTAACTGAAAATTTTTGTTGGAAAATCAAACTGTGGCAGATAGCAAGGAATTTTTTCATTATAAACAGGTAAATGCACACAATTTTGAGCAAGTTAAAGTAAGACATTAAAGTATATGGGACTGATTGTAGGCATCACAACCTACCTTATAATGCACAGTCAAGTGACCTTTTAATTAATTTAAAAAGGCTAAGCTTCAAAACCAACAAATATACCTTTTATTCTTCCTTTTTTATTTTTAATTATTATTATTTTTTTTTAATTTAATATAAATTTTACAATTATAGATTGGGTAGCACATTGCCACTGGGAATTTTTAAAGTCAAGCTTAGGTAAGAGTCAGAAAAAGAGTAGGAAAAAAAAAATCCTTTTCTTAATACTAAAAATTAATCATAATGTCCTTTCTTTATAAGTAAGGCATAGAAAGATTCAATACTTGAGCCTTTCAGGATGGGGTCTAATATATAGTATGTTTTATAACTGCCTTTCTGTATAGTAGTTGCTACTGATTACAATCAGAAACAGATTACAAGATAAAATTAATGAGGCATCTCACCCCTTACGGTAACTGTCCTGTATTATAATTTTGTTATGTTCAAGATAAATAAGGGCAGAAGAATATGAATGTACTTTCTATTTGTCCCTGAATTTTGATAAAATATTCTGGTAAGGAATTACTGGCTTTACTGTTGTACTATGAGCAGCTGAACTTACTGACCTTATTTATGGAATCCCTTAGTTATTACTTTTTGCTACACTTTAATTTATTTTTCAATCTTAGTCTACTTATAAATACTAATATTTTCTGCATAATATTTATTTATCTTGTATAAAAAAAAATAATCCAAGTGATATACATTTTGTGAAATTTCTTGCAGGATGTGTCTCATGTTATAGCGCCATTCTCACAATAGCCAATGGAAGGTGGCTCATGGCAATTATTATTTGCCCATACAAATCAAGATTAAATTTGAAATAGATTTTTAAAAATTGATGAAAGATTGTGAAAAAAAACAACAACAACACACCATGCCTATTTGCTGTCTTCAATCAAGGCTGCAAATTTAACGTATGATTTTTTCCCCAGGTTCAAAAGTATACAAACATAGAATTACTGAAGTGAAAAATACTATATTTTGCTTTTGTATTTGTCAAATAATAATAATAAAAAATATTGAAATTAATGTATTTATTTGATCTTACTAAACTGATTCAGGAGGCTTTGTTTAAAGTATACACAAATAAAACCACAAAGATTTTTGATCCTAATTAAATTACAGAAAAAGGAGTGACAAACAGCACTCCCTGAACATGGATCTGTATTTACCTGATTGTTCTTGGTTCCATATCTAGGTTTCTACACCACAACATGAATTCCCACTCTTGGCTTTGTGATTAACAGTGTCTCCAACTTGTGAAGCTGTTGTGGTAAAAAAATGTATGAAATTTCATCTTTAAGCCTTGCTCCTTGAATTAAAAATAACTTTAAAAATAATGGACTGACAATTTAACTTTCCGTCATGAAATGACTAAGAGCTATTAAAGATGTTTAAGTACAGGCCAGTTGCAGGTTTTGAAGCTTGTGTGTGCTCCATAATTCTTTTTCAGGCAGAAATAGGCGCAGGCAATCCAGCCCTGAGGTGAGAAATACCTGGAAGGTATTGCCCAAGAAAAGGTGCAAAACTTTTTTAGGATATTGGAGATTCATTTCAGTATCGAGCTGCCTCAAACAAAAATATTCAAATCATGCCTAGAAATCAAAATACACTGAAAAATGTTGATTTAAAGAGTTTCCTATATATCTCTCTCTCTATATAGATATATATAACTGCTTTACTGACAAGTTAGTAGAACAACTTAGAATTATTATTTTTTTTTTTTTTCCCTAAAGAGAAGTATAATCAGCACAGAAGTATAGAACTGGAGAATTCCAGTAAAACATTTTTATTCTTTATCATCTCCACCCAAAATATAAATTCCTTCCGCAAGGAGATTTACTCCCTTTTACACTCACGCATAGTCATACCCAATATGATTTCTATCCGTTGTGGCCTCTATAATATTAATAACACCCATAATTACATTGTGCCTTCTGACCCCAGTTTAACATAACACATTTGAGTTCATGCACTAAGTGAAATGTTTAATCACTAGTGTGCTGAGGGAGGAGCAGGTGTTCTCAATATCTCACTTCCAAATGCTTGCCCTATGGCTGGTTTCTTCTTACACAGCCATTTATTATAAAGCTGATGGAACTCATAGCTCCTTCCTCTCTGAGCTTCTTAAGTAGCACCTCTGGCATGAGCTTTATTTAAAAAAAAAAAAAAAAAATCAAATGTGAAAGAAATAGGGCAGGTGGATAGTCATAGGGACTTGGTGCTAGATTACACAGCTCTTCAGGTATGTCTTTACGTTTAATGATGAGCATTTGGTACCTGCAAGTATATAATCACCTCACCTCATGTCATTACTTGGTTTAACAACTAATGCTTAAATCATGGTTCTTTATGGATTGACAAGAGAATGCTTTTCCCTTCTAACCAAATACAAAGGACAGAGATCTTTTTTTTTTTTTTTTTCTCTTCCACTCTCTAAAGGTTTTTAAGACTGTAACTTGAGACTGAACCTGCAAGGGCTAGTCTAAGTATTCATGCAATAATATTAGAAGTGTATTTGATACAAAACTTGTGTCATTCTGTGCAGGTAAAACACGGGTCACTTTCTTTTTGATAGAAAACTATTCCAAATAAATCTGGATGCTCATTCTGCATCTCTGAGGTTCAAAACAGTGAAAACAAGCCCTCCAAATATTCTTAAAATCCAGTGGGGGCAAATATTTATTATTCAGGACTGACATTTTGATGAGAATTCTTAGAAATTTATGCACTTATTAAATTATTACACTTGTATGTTTGCAGTGCACTTGGAGCTTTCCTGGTGTAGATGATGATCTGCTTTAAGGACAAAAATGATTGCTGTCCCTGTTACCTCTGACCTTCAACACAACAGACTGGAGAATGTTGCTTGGTAATACCTGAATAAAGCCCATAACTCCTGGTTGAGATACAGCAGCTGTTCTTTAGAAAACCATCCAGTCTTTATATGAAGACGTTACGTGATGAATGAAATGCCTGGCTAGTTAACTAGTGTAAGAAGTAGTTCTTATGTAAAAGTTCATGTTAATTCAAGCCACTAAATTTTAAATTGTCAGTTGGAATTAAGAGCCTTTTCCACTGAAAAACAATTTATCAAAGCACATTGTGACCAAGTAACCTCTTAGCCCTCCCTTGTATACACTAAACAAATCAAACTTTTTCACCCTCTGGTTGAAAATACGTGAATCAGACGTGTTCAGGAAAAACGTAACTCTTGTCACCCTTTTCTAATATCCTTTAACACAGACACCAGAACTGACAGTAGTGTTCTCGCTAATGCCAAGGAGAGCCACACCACTAGCATTTAATATTTTTTTCTTGTTTCCATTTGAAGTGTTCTTGTGAGCTCTCTCCACACTTAATAGTTCTGGAAATAGGTGTTCAGTAGGTTGACTGCTGCAACCTTGTATTGTCCTTAGAGTTACTGATTGCTAAAATGGAATCTCATTGTATAACCATGACTCATTTCCTTGTATTTGGGTATATTAACATTTGAGTCGCTAAAGTACTACATATAATGAACTTCTGAGTGCTCTGTAGAACTGGCCTGCTCTTATTAATTACTGTTCCCCAGATTTTGCTTCAGCTGCTAATTGTCTCTTTTGTTCAATTTAGCATCAATGTCCCATTAGTTACTCCTCAGACTATTCCATGATCCATCTGTTCTCACCAAAATGAAGTTATATTCATCTTAGTCCTTATTCTTTCTTAAATGCATCTATTGCATCTATTAATATTCCTTTGTGCAATCTGAAGTCTTTCTTCTTTCACTCCAGGAAGCCAGGCTCCAGCGCTAAGCCTAGCAAAGGTAGTGATTACAATGGATAAAAATCTGTTTTGTTTTGTTTTAACCTTTTTATTTTTCCCCTCTTTTTTTTTTTTTTTCCTCTGCAGCTGTTCTAACTGATTTGGGAATGACCTGCAGGCAGTCAGCAAGCATTGGCCTATCCTTATCCATCATAATGGTGTGTGCTTGGCCCTTCTGTTATTCTGTCTCATCAAGTCCATTAAACCATTTTTCAAAAGATTTGTCTTTTTATTTCCAGCATTTTCCACCATGTAGTGCAGTAACAACATTGGCACAAGCCCTGCTGCAGGGAAAGAACCATGCCCTAAGCCCATCACAGTCCCAAATTTAGCCAAATTTTAAGTGTAGAACCCATCTGCTATTCCATTGTCCACCCAGTTTACTGCAAGCCCTTGTATCAGGAAAAAAAAATAAAAAATCTTCCCCTGCACAGGTAAACAATGTAAGGTGTAAGAAAGATACTGCTTTGTACAGCGCAACAGGAGTGTCTATGTGGAGATGTTTCATTTCTCTCCACAGGTTAACTCTTTGTTCTAGCCAAGCAACAAATCCTTCTGTGAGAACTTCGCCACAAATGGATCTTTAAATATCATACGTGAGCTGCTGAGAAACGTTTGGACATGTATATGTATGTATATACTCACATTGCAGTAGCTTGCTTATATACCAATCACATACTTGGGTGAGCTGATGCACGGATACTGCCCCATGTTCCTAAGTTAGATGCATCCTTGACTCTCCTCAGCTGTGCTCATACCTCATCCTTCACAAAGAAACAGTGGGGGGATATACATACATATATTTTTACACCAGCAAGTAAAAAACACACCTGAGAGAAAGGTGATCTGCATGCAGATGCATTTTCTGCCTGTTTTTGAGAAGATGTTTTGATTCCAAATTATGAGACATTTATAGGAGTCACTATTGTATAGCTTAATAAATGAATAAATAAAATAAGAAAAGGCTGATATTCACATCTTCATCCTCAAGAGAAACCTTACGCTGGTTTGTAGCAGTTGTCCTGATCTTCTGGTGGGACTACCCCTCCAAATAGCAAAACATTACACCCACATGTGGAAGGGGCTGAAACAAGCCACAGGAGTGGCTAATGCTCGGGTCTAGGAGTCAGAATTGTAAGAAGTAATTCTGGAAATTCTGGTCTCTGCTGAATGGGATATTGTTGAATGTTATCTGATGGCTTTTCTGGTTAAGCTACAGAAGCAAGGATGCAAAGCAGTAACTTTGGATTGTTCTCTACAACAGTTGTAGGTGTTCTCTCTCAAAACAAGGTTTGGAACTGGAGAGGATATAAGTGGCTGCCCAAAGCCCTTACTTGGGCTATTTAAGTACTGGAAGGAGAGGAATTGTACCACCCTGTACTGAATAGTTTTGTTACTTAGAAATAAAATGAACTTGATTTGTTGTGCAGAATTTTTCTTTTATTTTTTTGTTGTTTTACCTATGAAAAAAATCAGAGATCTGATGCTGTTCTGAAGCCTTGAGGTTCTTAAAAGGTAGGCAACAACATGGGGACTGGGGAGTGCCCAAGGTTTGTTCTGGCTGTGATCTCATATGAAGCTGGAGAAGAGCAGGTCGAGAAGGGGTAGGAGATCTGTCTTACACTGGGGAAAATGATGGTTATAAAGGGGAAGTCCCTCCAGCTGGGATGCATTATAACAGGATGATGTAAGGATGAGACTGAAACAGATTTTTTCCCAAAGAAGGAGCTGAAACACAGAAAGGGGAAAAAAAAATCTTATTGTGAGAACTCTTTAAAAGCCACAAAGGCATAGTAAGTCCCTAGGTAAGAGTATCTCCCATGATTGTTTCTTCTTCTGAGTCTCAGAATGATTCCTGACAACAAAAATATTTTTTTCCTCAGTCTGAGGTGGTCCAGAGGTCAAAGTCTCTCCTGTCTTCCTACTCCTTAAATGGTTCTTACTGCTTGCTCTCTCTTTACTCTTTTGTTTATCTCTAATGAAGCCATCTGGCCCAACTTTCACAAGGCTGCTCAATACCTCGCTCGGTAGGGCCTCAGACTCCCTTATTCATGTCAAATATTTAAGTCAGGCACCATTTATAGTTTTTTCACTTGTAAAAACTACAGGAGCTTGGAAACAATAACTGATTCATTTCTTATTTATATTTTTTTGGTATTGTAATAAAAATAGCAGACCACAACAATAAAACGACTCTTCTGCATTAATTAAATTAAACCAAAACAGTAATGCTCTGATTCAAACATAGAATAAAGAAGCTAGGTTTGAAAATGTCTTAGTCTGCATGAGCTGACTGAGTCAATCCTCTGCACCGGGGAATCAGAACCTTTTCCAAAGCATCTCCAACTTCGAACAAGAAATGTATCTGAATTTCCTGGATTTTTACCTGCTCAAAGCAGTGTCAGGTATTTTATCTTCAGTCCAGCAGTGGATTTAGTGGACCTTGAAGTCCATTAAGTTTTCCTGGTACAGCAGTTTGCTACCTCAGCTTCCTCCTTCACCAAAACCTACAGTCACGCCTGTTGCATTTATGCCAGTAAATAAAAGCAGACAGGGCTGCTTCACTGCTACTGCAGACAAAAAGTACAGAAGGGCTCATGCCCACACAGCTTAACCCTTATAACCCTTCCTCCCCAGAACAGAGTGACTGAGTTCAAATTGCCCACTGAGAACATTGTCTGGCCTGAGCCAGCTCACAGATTGTCCCCATGATAACATTAATTGGCTGAGACCAAAAACATGCCAAAAATTTCACAGTATGAACGGTTGTATTCATACAGTGCTCAGGCCCAAGTGCTGACCTTGTTTAGTTTATTAGTTTAGTTGTAACCATTGTGGCCAATTCTCCATGAGCTTCTCTTTGGCTTTAAATAAGGTTAGTTTTATACACCCAGACTTGGATACGAAATTACCTAGAGTACAATCCTGCCGTCTATCTTAAAACAAAGAAAAACAAACAAACAAAAACACCTTTTCCTGAATATACATATATATATATATTTTCTGAACTTTTTGTCTTGTGGTTTTAATGTTTTAAAAATTAGATAATGGAAATCAATTGAAAAAGAAAATAATCCAACCATTCTAAAAATAAATAAATAAATCCATAAAAGAAAGAAACATAGATGACAAATACTCCAAAAGGAATTCAAAGTTTGTAAAGTAGGTAAAAAAATTTAAATCAATTGTTTAAAGCGTGTTATCAAGCAAACAATCTAAAGACACACATTCAATTACTTATCGTTAGACCACTACAAACTGAGTCACTGTAAGTTCTGTTGGTTAAAAAAATGTTTTGATTATTACATCAGATTATAAGAATGACATAAGAACTACTTTCTGTCTCACAATAAATACATATTTTTTCTTAATGTATTTTTAGACGAATGATTGTAATCGAATGCTGAAAAAGTCCTTTCATCCTCATCCCCAGAACTGGCCTAACTGCTAGAATTGGCAGTGATATGAAAACTGTTAAATGGGCATTTTTCTTCTAACCCCAGGTGGACAGAGACCAGCTTGTGTCATGAAAAAACTTGCTTGAGGTCCTCTCTAAAGTTGCTATGCCTTTTTTTTATATTATTATTTCTTTACAAATATTTATATATTTTTCCCCCAACCTACATAAAAATTCTTGCAGTAGAGTCCCATAAGTAATTATTTCTTGTGTTTAAACAAATATTTCTAAGGGATTCTTTAGCCTTTTCATTTTTATTATCCTCTTGTTATTACAGCTCCATCCCCAGTGTTTCAAAGAAAAAAAATTTGGAAACTTGTCCTTGCTGGATATGGTTGAAGTAGTTTGAACTAAAAAGTTTGGAGAAAGTTCATTTTCCATACATATTGTGGAAAATATGCATTTAATGAGCAGGTTACTGTAGAATAGGCAGATGAGGTGTAGGTACTACTGTTTCCCGTTGGTGTGCAAAGCTTGGTGTAGAGAGAGGCATCTTGCTCGGCATTTGTTTTGAAGATGCCTGTTTTTTCCTGAAAGATATCTTAGCCCTTAACTTGAAATGCTTTTCCACCGTCAAATGTGACTGTGGAGAAAGTGTGTAGAGAAAGAAACAATTCTCTTTTATCTCCAGCTCTTTTTTTTTCAGCTCAGCAATGGACAAGTACCCACCAAAACTGTAACTTGTATGTTGCCAGTGCAACAGCCCAGTTATTCAATCAAGTGCTGACCAGCTGAGGGATTTAGTCCCTTGTCTGTGGCCTCTAATCCATAGTGAAGATAGTGGAGAGAAGGAGGAAGACTTTCCCATCTGATGACACATTAGGTATTTTGGATGAGAGAGAAGGCTGAAAGTGTCCCTCATAACGGTGCCCCCTGCTTCCTAGGTCCTGTTTTAATTATTAAGCTACTTGCCTTTGCAAACCTTTTATTTGGGAATCTGCAGCATTGAACAATCCAGTGGCAGAGCTCATCTGCTGCCACAGATGCTAGAAAACCCTTACTGACATTTATGAAGCACAGACCAGAAGTGCATATTCCTGGTGTGCAGTGCCTTTGAAATAAAGATTCAAAATGCACTAAAATATAAAAGATGAACTGAGCAAGTAATAACCATTAAATAAACACTGCTTTGAAGAATGAAAATGCTGCAGAGCACTAGCGAAAACTTTGACTGTCATGTGAAAATGCAGAGTTAACTGTACAGTTATTAAAAACCAGGCCATATTTTCCATCCATTTTTATTTGTGAGGTCTCCTTGAAATGACTTATAAAACTTGGGAACCTAGGCAGCTTTTCTCTAGGGAATATAAAACTATAGCAGCTGATACTGGTAAAATAGGTTATATGGAGACTTAGGAATGACTGCTTGATTTGTCCAGTATTTATTGCCTGAGTAATGTACAGAAACAGTAAAACAGAAAAGCACAACTTTCCATCTGTGCTGCATTATGCCATACATAGGAACTATTTTTCATTTGAAATAGTGGTAGTCCCCATAGGCTTTCTTGCTTTGATATCCTATGCTACCACACATGATATGATAGAGTATAAACAGACTGACTATAAATCTGAATCTTTAGAGTTTTGAAAGTTGAAACATTCCAGCACTCGCTTCCCACCAAACAAGCCTCTTAAAGTGTAGGTCAGGTGTTTGGATTTTTTTTTTTTTAAGTGGAGAGCAAGAGTTGCTACATCAGAAATGTGAAGTCCAGGAGGAGAAAAACAAAAACAAACACACAAACAAACAAAATAGCCAAACAATTAATCACAGGAAAAGAAAAAAAAAAAAAAAAAAAGTGTTCAGATCTGGTCCATAATATGCAGAGCCCCAAAAGTCATTAGAGCATAAGCAAAGGTTATGCTGACTTAAAAGAACTTTCAAACATTAATAACCCTTTAATTCTCTAAAGCTCTGTTCATAACTTTGCATGGCTTAAATGTCACTAAAGCATGAGCCTTAGTGATGCTGGAGGAACGCTATCCTCCTTTATCTCTACCCCTCTGTAATCAGAGAGAGAAAGCAGGTTAAAAACAAAGGGGCTTTAAAAGGGATCAGAGTTGTTAGGGGGAAGGGTCAGTTTATTTAATTTTTCTGTCCCATGACTTCATATTTTTAATAATATAAATATAGAACTCATAGTTTTGTAAAATATGATGGATATGGGGAATCAAACAGTTTTCATTATTTCACTGTTTTATTCAGTTTTTCTGACTTCATAAATTGATATGAAATTACAAGCATTTTCTAGTGCTGAGCAACATTTTGGAGCCCCCCCTAAATCCTTCTGAATCCAGGAAGGATCTAAGATCTCTAAGGATGACTGTCAGGTATTCTGAACAAAGACTTTCTGGGGATTCATCACTGACAACAATATCTTAAATTAAAGAGAAACACCCATGGAAGGGAAAGGAGGAATCAAATTACTTTGTCCACCACATTCTGTCATTTTGTTCCATTACCCTTAAAAAAAAAAAAAAAGTTTTTGTTTCCTGTCTCTTTGTGGTTCACCAAAGCTATTGTTTTTTGTTTGTTTGTTTGTTTGTTTTAAAAAAAAACAAACTACATTGTGTATGACATTTATTTCAAAAGAAGAATCACTAAACGTGTGTATGAGCCAAAATTCAAGTTCTTCACTTTTGAATGACACATGTATTTATATCATAAATATATCTGTCCTGCACTTCAGAGTATTTGTACGTATATATACATATATATTACCACTATTTCTAAAAATGGAAAAGATCAAAAGTTGAAAACCTCAATATTGTTGATTTGTAAACACAAAAGAAAATTCTGAGTTTAAGATCAGAAACACTTCAGTGCAGTGTTATAATGCACTTATTAAAGAAAAGCATTTCTGGGCAAAATAAATAAATAAATAGGAAAACAAAAATGACATCCCCATAATATTCATTATAATATAGCTCAAGGGTATTGCACATCCATATTGTGCACACTGTAGGCCTATAGGAATGTTTAATATTATATTATATGCTTAATATTAAAGATTTTAATCTAAATTATTGTCGTGGTTTAACCCGGCCGGCAGCTAAACACCACGCAGCCGTTCGCTCACCCTCCCCCCTCCCTCTCTGGGACGGGGGAGAGAAATGGAAAGTGAAGCCCGTGAGTTGAGATAAAGACAGTTTAATAAAACAGGAAAATAATAATAACAAAAAAAAATAATAATAACAATAATAATAATAATAATACAATGGTGATAATAGGAAAGTAATAATAATATGTACAAACAAGTGATGCACAATGCAATTGCTCACCACTCGCTGACCGATGCCCAGCCTAACCCCGAGCAGTCCGGCCCCCTGCCCCCGGCTAGCCACCCCTATATGTTGTTTAACATGATGTCAGATGGTATGGAATACCCCTTTGGCTAGTTTGGGTCACCTGTCCTGGGTGTGTCCCCTCCCAGCTCTTACTGCACCCCCAGCCTGCCCGTTGGCAGGACAGAGCAAAAGGCTGAGATGTCCTTGGCTTAGTATAAGCACTGCTCTGCAACAATTAAAGCATCGGGGTGTTATCAGCACTCTTCTCATCCTAAGCCAAAACACAGCATTCCACCAGCTACTAGGAAGAAAATTAATTCTGTTCTAACTGAAACCAGGACATCTATTTAAAATGATTTATAAATAATAAAAAGTGTTTTAAATGACAAGCATAGCAGCTATGTCATTTTCAATCATCTCAAAAAACAAACAAACAAAAAAAACACACCTTTAAGTGCTCATTTAATTAAAAAAAAATAATAAATTAAAATAAAATAAAATAAATGCTGCTTTCTGATAGATTCCCATATTTAGTATCAGCCTGTGAGGCAGGGGGAAGGCAGTCTGCTTTCAATTCCTCAAGGCTCCAGCCTCTCAATATATTCAAAAATACTCCAGGTATTTTGAAACTGGCTGTATCACACCAGATTTTCTTCTGGACCTCAAATTAACTATGTACAAAACGCTGACCCAGCTACAAGTCTGCAATCATGTTTTTGTTAAAGACCTAGAGTAAAGCAGAAACTACATGCAAGTGGACTCACAACCCCAAACTCACAAACCCACTGCTGTTTCCTGCAGCAGTGTCTTGTGGCTTTGTTTGAGTCAATGTGAACCCTCTGCACCCTTGAGTCAAGGTGAGCCCTCTGCACACCTCTGCACATCACAATGTCACAGAGACAGGCTTTGCCCTTTGAAGCAGTGTCTGTAGCTTCTTTGGAAAAAGGAAGAAAAAGATCTTTTTTGAGTCAGGTAGGGTCTGTTGAGAGTTTTCACAGACTACATCAAATTTCTTTTGACCTGCAGTTTCCTTAGCTGGGATCATGGTGGCATTGCAAGACTGACAATAACTTAGCAACCACAGACATCAGGAGAGGTCATGGCTTCTTGGGTACATCTCCTGTTCTGAAATCCCACATTTTCATGCCATGAAAACTTGATTAGCTATATAACATGTATATACATGTAAGTCTCCTTCATGCTATAAGCATGGTGTTAGGGAAGATATTACAGCCAAGAATTCATCCCATATGGATCAGTAAAATTACCCAAATGGCAGTCAACAACAGTAAATCATCTCATAATTGTCCTGCCTCATGAACTGTACCCAGCTTGACAGTTTATTTAAAAGTTAGTGTTCTGTTAAAACACATAGTCCACTTTCGACATATGAATAAGACTAGTGGGGAGTCAATAATCCTTTTCTCTAAAACTGCAAAGAAAATTTTCATATCAGATCTAAACCGGTAATGTCTCAGCTGCTTAATGTGCTTGACTCAATATATTACTGAAAATAACATTAAAAAAAAAGTAGAATTTAATGTGATACGAGAGAAATGGATGCATTTCTAATTTTGATTCTAAACTGATGATTCAAAGTGTAAGTTATTCAGAGAGTGATAACTCCAATTAATAAACAGTTAGAAATCTATTAGTAATCAATGTAGTACCATCATTAGCACAATAAGTGGTGGCATAATAATAGTTTATATATTTTGCATTCATGAAGTATACATATGCCATACCCATTAAAGCTGACTTAAGTTACTTAACATTCAATTGTGCATTTTGTGGAGTGAGTCAATAGAGTGACTCACTAGCCCACTGCAGTGCCATATGGGAAACTTTCTCTCTCCTGAGCAGATGGAGACTAAGCATGTCACAGACAAAATGTGTTTTGTCTCTGGAGAAAGGATGTTGGCTGCTTTGTTCTTAGGCTTTTCGACATGCCAAGCCTTCTGCTTATGAGTCCTACATTTGGGGGTCTCATGGATATTACAGCATCTCTCTGAAATGCTGAGCTGCACAAGACAGGCAAAACCAGACTTTCCAGAAGCCTGCAAGTAAAATATGACTATTTCTGTGTGATATGGTATTTGACTGGTGAGAGAAAGCAGAAGAAACCACCACTTTGGCCATCCTTTTAACAGATAATCTTCTTCGAGGGAGGCAAATGCTCTCCTTTTTACTGTAGAAGATGTCGGTGGAGGGCAATTTAGATGGAGTTTTACCTGTGAAGGTGACTGAGGCCACAGAAAACATATTTTTTATTCCCTCTGGCTACATCTACTGAGAAGTATATTCTTCTTCCAAATCCCTTTTGTATACAGTTTTGCTGCTTCACTTTTCCTCATTTTTATGAACATTTCCTTCTGTGGATGAAGGGTGACCACGTCCCTACACATTAGTCTTACAACAGCAGTAGGAAAATGCTAAGAGATATTACTGTTGTCCTTCCTTTGTTAAAGTATCTTTCATTGCTCTGCTTCTTAGCAAAGGTAAGCATTAAGCATGTGCACCTGGAAGAGGAAACATTTATCAAACGGCTAATGCAGCAGTAATGGAAGTACTGCCACTTCCTTCTAAATCTTTCTGCAAAAGTTGCTATGTTACTTAATATATTCAAAGAACATAAGCCTTGTAACAGTTTAGCAGCTTAGCAAACAGTAATTTATCCGTATTGATCACAAGTGGCCAAAGTGCCATGTGCATCTTGTTTTAAAGGTCTTTCTTTCCTACCTCACCATAACTTTTCAAGACCATTCGCTGCTATGGTCAAGTGCTTGCTTTTTCTGTTCCAGCAATGTGTACCACAGTGAGACCCAGACGAGTCTCTTATATCCTCACATCACTGTCCACTTATCTAATTAGCACTTTATATATTTGTCAACAATGATATTGTGAGGCAAGGTGTCAAATGCCATGCTGAAGTCAAGATAAAGAACATCCACTGCTCTTCCCTTGTCCTTTGAATTAGTAACTACATTGAATCAGGTTGGTCAGACATGATTTTTCTGTTGTAGATCCATGCTGACAACTCCCTATAACTTTATTGTCCTGTGTTTGGAAATATTTTCCAACATTATTTATGCTCTCACCTTTCCAAGGATCAGGATTAGGCTGATAGCCCCCTGTTTCTGCAGATCCCCTGGTTCTTGAAAACAGAAGTACTCTTTGTTCTCTTTCAGTCCTCAGGAACCCTTTTCGGTTGACATGACTTTAAAAAAATAATCAGAAGTGCCCCCACAATAACACCAGAAAGCTCCCATTGCACTTATGGGTGAATTTCATCAGGGCACGTGGACTTGTGTATATTCAGTTTGTTTAAATGTTTCCTAACTGATCCTCTACCACCAATGCCGTCTTCCTTATGCCAGACATTCCCGCTTGTCTCAGGGAGGTGGGATTCATGAAGGCCAGTCTTACCTTTGAAGGCCAAGACAAAGTGCAAACTTCTGCACCTGAGTTGTGGCAATTGTCCGCATCAGTACAGACTGGTTGGTGAATGGATTGAGAACAGCCCTGTGGAGAAGGACTTGGGGATATTGGTAGAAAATGAGATATGAGCTAGCAATAGATGCTTGCAGCCCAGTAAGCCAATCACATGGTGGGATGCATCAAAAGAAGCATAGCCAGCAGGTTGAAGGAGGTGATTCTCCAAAGAGGAGTTCATTACTCCAATCTTGTGAGACCCCACTTAGAGTTCTGCACCCAGCTCTGAGGCTTCTAGGACAAGAGAGACATGGATCTATTAGAGTGGGTCCAGAGATAGTCACGGAAAATGATCAGAGTACTGCAGCACCTCTCCTCTAAGGAAAGGTTGAGAGTGTTGGGGTTGTTCAGTCTGGAGAAGAGAAGGCTCTGTGGAGAGCTTATTATAACCTTTCAATGTTTAAAAGGGTCTTATAACATGAAAGAGAGGCAAAGGTTTCTGTACCACTTGGTACTCACTCCACTTAGCGAAGTGGATGTCATCTTTTCCTCAGTCCCCAGAGAGTCCCATGGCTGCAAAACCCAAATCCTTATTGTTAATAATGACTGTGTAAATTATTTGTTGACCCACAGAATCCTTCCAGTCCTCATCAAGCCCTTCCTCCTCCCTGACAGGATCGAGGAGATGCCACCTGGGCACCCATGCCCTTGGCCTTCACCTACGGTGAGATATAGTCACACTTGCCACACTCCAGGTCTCCCCTGCCAGTGTCATTGATGCCCACATGGAAGAGCAGCTGGGGGTAATAGTCTGAAGACCAGACAAACCTTGGCAACTTTGCCACAACATCTTGGATCCAAATGCATGGCAAGCAGGAAACCTGCCTAGATAACAGGTCAGATCAGCAGATGGTGACCTCCATCCCCAGCAGCAGGGAGTCTTCCACAGATAATACTGTTGCTTCCTCCTGGTATTGCTCAGATGCTCCTTTGGACACAGCTCCCAGACCCTCATCTGCTACCAGGGCACTGAACCTACTCTGTAGCTGCAGATGAAGTCATCCTCCTGGTACCAGAAGTCAGTTTTCTAGCTTCACAATCATGGAAGTCTCTGGTAAGCACAGACTTGGCCTGGTCCCCATTCAGTGCAGTTAAAGGTTTAGAGTCTTGAAGCTAGAAGGTCTTGGAGAAGCTCCAGTCAGTCTCTTTTTCAATATTTCTGGTGCTGAACAGTCTGCTGATCTCTTCCCACAGCTGCTTTACTTGGATACACAGAAAATCCCCCAATGCACAGCTCCTGCAGGCAAGAAGCCCAGCAAGAAGACTTACTCACCCTTCAGCCCTGGAGCTGCATCCTCCTTCAGCAACTTGGTTTGACTGAAGGTCTATAGCACACCAGAGAGAGAGCTGTTCCAGAGAATGCAAGGGACCATGCCCTATAGCTTTTCACCACCACCAAGCACATGTACACTGTTCTCAGCAAAGCCTTGATAAACAGTTATATAGGCCTCTCCCAGACACCTCTTTGGAAGGTTACTTGACCCTCCCAAATCAGGATTCAGATGGAGTCAACACCTTTTGGCCAAGAACAGCTGGAAGAGATTGTTAGAAGTTGTTAGAGCTTACTAACTATCCTGGCACTCTGTAGCCACCCTTTCCCAATGGTAGCATCCACCACAAAGTTCCTACAACTGTTTCTAAGAGAATTTTCCAGAAGATCTAGAAGGACAAACCATAAACTGCTACTAACTGCCTACTTCTGTTAGCTGTAGCTACTGAGACAGGAGCCATGGTCGTGTCATTTCATATAAGCACAATTTTCTTTTGGTTTCTAATTACTTTAATTTACAACAGATTCAGTTTCTGAAAAGGGATGTTCTTCAGATCATCCTCAGAATCTACAGCTATAGGAGCTGACAGCTGTGCTGGTATTGAGCTTACTAAAGTTCAATGAGGCTCCAAGCAGTTTTATAGCCTTAAATATTCTATGCTAAGGCTAAGCTTAAAAGTTGCCACCTTACAGCCAGAGAATGTTGGATCAAGGAGCAGCAGTTGGCACAAATTACTTTACCTCCACCAAAACAAGGGGAATCATGGCAACTCACAATAATTCTGCATTTGGAGCGTGTGGTTTCTCTGTTGCACAAACGAGTGACAGCTTCAGTAATCAGAAAGGATCAGAATAAGCCTTTTTAATTCACTTAAATCACTGTCACCTATATAGTTGTACTAGGAGAAAATGTCAACTGTGGCTAATCTAAAATGTTTTCAAAAGCTGTCTCTTAGCACAAAACATTAATAGTGACATCTTAAGGAAGGAAATATGAATTTTACCCAAAATCTGCTAATGAAGGTTCCAGATTTTTTTTACAGAATCACAGAATCATCTAGGTTGGAAGAGTTCTCCAAGATCCAACCTCTGACCTAACACTAATAACTCCTCCACTAAACCATATCACTAAGCTCTACATCTAAACATCTTTTAAAGACCTCCAGGGATGGTGACTCAACCACTTCCCTGGGCAGCCCATTCCAATGCCTAATAACCCTTTTAGTAAAGTTCTTCCTAATATCCAACCTAAACCTCCCCTGGCTCAACTTTATCCCGTTCCCCATTTTAAGTGGCTGTAAGACTTACTATGTGTGAGGTCCTTACAGGCAGTATACTTGTTGGTGCCATATGAGCAAAATGGGTCAACTGGACTCAATTAATTTGTGAATTTTTATAGTTAGTCTTTTCAGTTGTATCTTGATGAAGTATTGAATGCACAGAAGAGTACAACACATTGAGGTACTTACATCAGTGTTAACATTTTTTAAATATACAAATGTACATTATAAAAAGCTGTTAGAAAATGACAGAACAAAAGACTGTAAAAGAAACAGAAATGGAGGAAGAATCTCTTGACTGGAAAAATTCTCAACCCACCATGTCCACAGAGCACAAAAATAAGATCCTGGGGACATTGCTCAGCTGGTACATTCACCACAGGTTTATTACCACAGCCACACTGCTGAAAAAGGGTAGCTGACCTTGTGTTCCTGCATGTTCACAGCCAAGCAGAGCTGTATGGGAGCAGAGGTGGAGCTAGACAAGTATAGCTGATGGTCCAAGGCTGGGCAGGTCACAAAAAGATGATGTTATTTATTTAAAGTGTATCTTAAATTGATCATAACATCTCTGAGGAACATTTGTTAGCTTTGCTGCACTTCTCACTTTTCTGCACTTTTATCTGTCATATAAAATGATGGCAATGTCACAAATGATTCACAGAGGCAGATTTTTTTTCCTAATATTTAGTGATAGTTGCAGGACTTCTGGAATGCAAGTCTTGTGAGGAGTGGCTGAGGGAACTGGGGCCTCTTCTCACAGATAACTAGTGATAGGACTAGAAGGAATGGCCTCAAATTCCACCAGGGGAGGTTTAAGTTAGAAATGAGGAGACATTTCTTCTCAGAAAGAGTAGTTAGGCATTGGAATGGGTTACCCAGGGAGGTGGTGGAATCACTGTCCTTTGGGGTGTTTAAAGAGAGGTTGGACATGGTGCTTAGGGGCATGGTTTAGTGGGTTATATTGATGGTAGGGGGATGGTTGGACCAGATGATCTTAGAGGTCTTTTCCAACCTTAATGATTCTATGATCCTATGACTTCCACAGAAAGTACTCAACTACTAGTACGAATATTCTTTAAACACAAATGTGAGTGACTGCTTTAAAAATATCGTTTAAAATTTGTGCATCTACACATTCAGCTGGATTCTCATCAGCTTTTGAAATTGTTTTGATATGAATTGTTTGAAATCTTATTAAATTAAGATTTAATAATTTCTATATGTAATGTGTGTCTTGCATAAATTCATACACGTGGGCCCAGATTATCAGAGCAAAACTATTGAAGCACTTTTTGTCAGTAAGTGTTGGCCCGTAGTGACAGGCCATGTGATGTGGCCTGTTAGAGTCAGAGACACCATGCAGCCTCCGGTCAGGTTGTTGTGGGCAGGACTGAAGGCAAGAGCTACGAACAGCTGTGTAAGGGGTCTCCCCACCTGCTGGGTACCTCCCCGTTGCCTCAGAGATATGTGTCAGCTCCAGGCCTTGCCCTTGGCCTTGTCTGAGCTACAGCGCTCGTGTCTGTGCTCATGGACCTTGCTGATTCCAACCCTGGTTTGACTCCCTGCGCAGACCTTGGACCCCTTGTCATCATGCACTTCTCCTAGGCTCCTGGTGGACCCTCGTGGCCATCACCAACCTGCCGTACTCACCTCATTCATGTGCTGTGGGCAGGGCCCCCACAGCCTGGCTTTCATCCCACTTACTTCCTCTTCTACCCTTAGACCTTGCTGCTCCCACGCACCAGCTTCAGCACTCTGTGGAGCTGGTGGCAAGACATACCTGTGACTTCTTGCTAAGATTGACCACCATAAAAAAAAAAAGTCATGTAATGTATCTGGAATTCTCTTGTCTAAATCTAAACTTACCAAATAGCAACAGAGGAAACACTAGAGGAAAAAACACTCCTTTCTGAAACAGGTGACAACAAGAAAGACACTGCAGAGGTGTCACCCTCTCTCAATTTAAAGGAAGACTGCCAGCCCAGATTTAAACCACTACTTTTTATGTACAAGAAGTGAGGTGAGATGAATCCCATGAATCCCACCTCCAGAGCTTGAATTAGGAGTCACAGTTATTTCTTTCCCACCAGCTGTAGTGGAGGCAAGATCTGGCAAGCCTGCATATCCTGGATCACTCATCTCACTCTTAAATTTAAACACTGTATTAGTAGCAATGCCTAAATTAGGCATTTAGAGTAGGTGGTTTAAATATGGTCCCCGATCATAATTTCATATGCTTTTAGAGTGCCTGGAAACACTTGGGCTTCTTTCCAGACTGAAACATCTAAATAGTATTGCATTATAAAGATATCATGAATGATGTATAGCTTTGTATCATAAAGTAATGCATAGCATTTTTATCTGTTTACTTTCTCCTTGAGTTTTGTTTGAATGTCCCCAGCAAAATTGCTGATATTAACCACAGCAGTGACCAAAATACGATTGCACCATTGAAAACAAAAACAAAAACAAAACATAAAAACGATACATAAAAATATAATACAAAAAAAAAAAAATACATAAAAACATACATAAAAAAATAAGCCACTTTTACTTCTGAATGTTCTTTTTTTCCTCATTCTCACTGTTGGAAGATATTACTTCAGAGATTTGACATTTCAGTTCATTCCAAGTTTTAATAGGCAGTAAGAAGGCTACAGACCTAGAAGTTAGCCTTATCTAGTGATTTAATCAAAGAATGCACGATAATTGTATGCTGAACAGTATATTGTCTGCTCTGCCAGAAGAAAGTAGCCTCCAGCTCAGTACCTTGCTGGCTTACAGTTCATTTAACAATGGGAAAGGTTTTATAGAATTTAATATAAGGCAGAAAGTGTATAAGAAAGGCCACTTAGGTCTTTCAGGAAGAGAAATATTGGGGGCCAGGATAAAGGGGAAAAAAAAAAAAAAAAAAGAGAGAGATCTTTAAAGCAGAGAATATTCCAGTTTGTGGGCCTCAGAAACATGGATAGATATAAATCCACAAGAAAAGTTATGTCTGTGTTTCATCTGTTTTAGTTTTTCTTTTTTTTTCCTTCTGATGTTTAGATTTTCTGTCTACAATACTAACAACCTTACTAAACACATGAGAATCAATGCAGAGATGATCTGAGAAATACACTGAAAAGACAAGCTTTGGTAATAAATATACAGTTACTATAAATGGTTCTGTGCACCTTTATTCATATATGAGACTAGGGAGGAATATGCCTACATTTGAAACTATATCCTACTGTTTGCTATTTAAATCTTCATTTTATTTAAATATAGCTGAAAATGAGTATTGACTATGGACATTCCCTAGAACTTTCTGAACCTCTGGAAAGGTGGACTCTGAAAAGGAGGAAAGAACAGTGAGGTTAAGTGGGACAGAATATGCTGAGAGTCTTACCTCTCCATTTATATTTATGTGAAAATCTTACAGGATTCCATCCAAATTGCAATTAATCTAATTCTTATTTTATTATTATTTTTTTTTTTATGAAGAAATTATGGTCCCTGAAAATAGATCCATGGAGTGGCATGATTTAGAAATCTCTCTATTATCCTCTATGCTTTGTATAAATTATGCTTTGCAGAGACACAAGTATGTTCCTTTTTTTTTTTTTTTTTGCACATGGCTGATGACACAATTCCACCAATCATTCTAGGCTACACCATTTGACCATCCCCATCACATTCCTCCTAGAATTTTTCCCTGTATCTTCTCTCAGACATCTAAAATGTATACTTCCAATCTTCTTTTTGGTCTTTTGAATTAAAATGCACTTACATACCATAGAAACATACATCCAGTGCAGGCCAGGGAGAGATATGTAAAGTTTCCATTAGTGCAGGAACTCCTTGGTGTATAGTTTAAACTGACTCCAGGAAAATGTACTTAGATATGTCATGTGAGAGAAGGAGAATTCTTCTGTTTAGAAAAAGCTTTGAAGCTGAGATTTTGTGGGTTGTATTCCACTGTTCTAGCATGGAAAGACCAAATATAAACTTTCTGATTGACAATTTATAGATGAAGGAGAAATCTGTTAACACAAGTTCAGAAGTGCATGGATACTCTCAAAGTATTTTAGTATGACATGGGATTTAAAGCCACTGTGATGTCTGTAGTCACTGCAAAGCTAAACCTGTGAAGAAGTACAACGCTGTTAACAAGCTGAGAGACCTCCAAGAACATTTAGCAAGTGAGAATTCAACAACTTCTCAAGGTGAGGCCAAGAATAAACAGTGTTGCTAGAAACCTGCTTTAGTAAAACTGAACCACAGGCTTAGATGAGAGGAAATATTTAAATGTACATTTATTTTTCATCTTCTATTATTTTTATCGGAATATCTTTAAAAAGAGAAAGTACTCTTTTAAAACCTTCTAAATAAAAATTTTATGTTAATGGAAACATTTCAGAAAGATTTTTTTCTGGCTGGTATGATATGCAAGACTTTACCTTACTTGATTTACATAAGCAAAATCACTATTATTTCAAAAATGATTGATTCTTTTTGCTTTGAAAGCATTAAATTCAGATGCCTTGTATATTTTTGCATACATATTCTGTCATTAATTGCCATAACAGTATCTTTATGTAGTCATATTTTTCAATACTCTCAGTTAGAAAACTGTTTCAAGTACTCATAATTTTGTTAAATTTTAATCGAAGATGAAATTTCAATATTAGAAGTGTGCCTTAGGCTTATTTATTTTTAACAAAGCATTTTAGGTGTTTTTGCAACCAGGATAGAGGAAATGCATGTAGTTGTTGTGTCCATGCTAAGAAATTCTTATAACTTTTTTATTGAGATCTATCAATACAATGCTCTGAAGTACGGATGCAAAAATTGACATTGGATGTATGTGCTGAAAAAAAAATTAAAAATGTATTTTCTTATCTATGAAAAATTATTCATGGACTTGTTGAAGTATGCAGCTAAATTCAGTGTTTGCTATCTGTACTAAACATGAATTTACAATTTAGATCTTCTTCAGACTAAGTGTGCACCATGTCTCCAGAGCAAGCGAGGATGTGCCAGTCCAAGCTATATGCATCAGGCAGAGAGATCTCTTTCCCCACTACTGTGACAGAATGCCACAGGACAACATGCATTATATATGACAGGACAACATGCGTTATATATGACATATGTGACAGCAGAACATGTAGAATATTGTATCTTCACTGACCTCAACCAAACAACTACCCAAATTAAAAGAATGAGTCAATCTTACTTTTCCTGACTTCATTCTTGGAAATGACTCAGTCATTTGAAGCTTAAGCAAGGAAAGGAGGAATGGAGGTGCCTGTGGAGTATTGTTGAACTTTACCCATTGCGTTAAAAATAACAGAGATAGCATAAAGCATATCAGATATAGCACAGATCCCATTTGCATGGGGATCTTCATCTTCATATGTGTAGCATCAGTGTCTTTCAATCACAGAAATCTTTTAAAGATGAAATATGATGGATTACATACATCATCACGTGCTACAATTCATTAGTCTTCCCATCTTGAAAATAAAACCAGATTGAACCTAAAGCACAACTGGAATCAGAATAAAAACTTTTTTAAGCATTTCAGTTTGGAGAAAGTGTCATTTTACTGTGTACTTCATAGCTGAGTAACAGAAATCAAACACTGGAAGGAAAGCTGTTCATGTGGTGCCATATGTCTAACCAAACTGAAAAACATAATAGCAGAATATCTCATGAGATCTTGTCCTCATGAGATTTACAAATTTGAGAAAGTGTTAAAATAAGAAAAGTATATAAAACCATGCGTATTTGAATCTCAAAACTCAAAGGATTTCACAGAATTACAGAATGGTTAATGTTGGAAGGGCCCTCTGGAAGTCATTCCTGCTCAAGCAGGCACACTTAGGGTATGCTGCCCAGTACCATGTCCAGACAGCTTTTGAAGGTCTCAAGGAAGGGAGACTCCACAACCTCTCTGGGCAACCTGTGCCAGTCCTCCATCACCTGCAGAGTAAAGAAGTGTTTTCTGATGTTGAGCCAAAACCATCTGTGTTCTGGTTTGTGCCCATTGTCTCTTGTCCTGGCACCAGGCACTATTGAAGAAAGCCTGGCTCCATTCTCTTTGCACTGTCCCTTCAGGTATTGACAGACATTGATGAGATTCCCCTCTGAGACTCCTCTTCTTGAGGCTGGACAGTCCAAGCTCTCTCAGACTCTGCTCATAGGAGAGGTGCTCCACTGACTTGATTACCTTGGTGGACTTGACTTGGATAGGCTGCAGATGTGGGCCCCTGTGAACTGAATGAGGTTCAACCAGTCCAAGTGGAAGGTGTTGCACCTGGAGTGCAGGCAGGAGTACAGACTGGGAGAAGAATGTATTGAGAGCAGTTGTGCAAAGATAGACTTGGGGTTTCAGGTAGATGAAAGGCTTGGAATGAGCCAGCAGTGCAAGAGCCAGCCTGCAAACCAGAAGACCAACTGCATCCAGGGCTGCATCAACAGAGGAGTGACCAGAAGGTTGAGGGAGGTGATTATCCTCCTCTTCTCTGCCCTTGTGAATCCCCCCCTGGAGTATTGCAACCAGGTCTAGAGCCCCCAGCACAAGAAGGATATAGACCTGTTAGAGTGGGTCAAGAGGAGGGCCACAAAAATATTCAGAGGACTGGAGCAACTCGCCTATGAAGTAGAGAGCTGGGGATGTTCAGCATGTTGAAGAGAAGGCACCAGGGTGACCTTATTGTGGCCTTACAATACTTAAAGGGGTCATAAAAAGGATGGAGAAGGACTCTTTACTTGGATAGATAATGATTGGACAAGGGGGAATGGTCTTAAACTAAAAGAGGATGGATTTAGATTAGACATTAGGAGGAAATTCTTCACTGATAATGAGGCACTGGAACAGGTTGCCCAGGGAATCTGTGGATGCCCTGTCCCTGGAAGTGTTCAAGGCCATGCTGGATGGGGCCTTGGCCACCCTGATCTAGAGGGTGGCATCCCTTTCCATGGCAGAGGGGTTGGAGTTAGATGATTTAATATCCCTTCCAACCCAAACCATTCTATGATTCTACATCCAGTCAGGTTTTACCATATATCTCCACAGATGGAGACTCTGTAACCTCTCTGGACAATCTGTTCCAGTGTTTTACCACCCTCAGAGTAAAAATAAACAAAAGCAATAAATGTTTTTTTTTTCTTTTTTTTTTTTTTTTCTGTGTGTGTTCAGATAGAATATCATGTACTTTAATTTGTGTCCATTGCCTCTAGTCGTAGTGGGCACTACTGAGAAGAGTTTTGTTCCCTCACTTTCATTGCCTCCCACCTGGTACTCATAAATATCAGTACGATCTGATCTGAGTATCGTATTCCCCATGATCTTCTCTTGGCATTTTTGCCTGACTTTGTCTTTGTCTACTTTTATATGACCTTCAAGTGTTTTAATTTTTTTTAAGTTTTCTTTATAATTGTGTATTTCTGTGAGCCTATTTTGAACTACCTTTCATGCCACCAGTGAGGTCAGAAACTTATATAATACCACAGAGTCCATAATTTCCAGAAAAGGTAGATCATCAGATTTTCTTGTGGTTATAGACTGAGTACATGGTGTATTTAGCATAGAACGTCTAGTCATGTTTTCTAAAAGAACACAACACTTTGGATTCAGAATACACTAGTCCTGATAGAAAGAATAAGTATTACTAGAGAATTGAGGATTTATCCACACATCCCATAACAATATTAGGGAAAATCTTCCATGTTTTGTTCAATTTACTAACCTTTATTTAAACTACGAATGAGTCACTTTTTGGAACAATCTCAAAATCTCCTGTGCCTGTAATCATAATGTATTTTTTTTTTCAAAGCTTGCTTGTGATTTCTCAACCTGAGAAGAGTATGACTATACATAAAATTTTTACTGATGGGATATTAAATGTTTAAGGACAAATGTTGAGTAAAAAGCACTGATATAACAATGAAGACTCCTGACAGTGGTCCTGGTAATAAGATCCAATCTCATGACTACAGACTACATACAGAATTGGGCAATATGTCTGTAAACTTATTCCTTGATAGTTTCAAATATGCCTCATGCCCTTTAACTCTTTTGATTCTTCATTTAAAATATTTCCCTATTCCTCAGAACTTTCAAAAAGCTGTTTCTGAAGACCAGAAGCCTTGCACCACTGGTACTGATTAGTACTGAATAGCAATATGTCCCATGAGGTGTTATTTTCTGCAGTGAGTGCTGAGCTTCAAGGGCTGATGATTTTTCATTTCTCATTGAGGTACAGTTGCTGGGAATTATGACATAACAAATGGGAGGAAGTAAGGCTGATACATAGGACAAAGGCAGGCTGTGTAAACCATTTTGTGCTGCTTCACAGCTACTAAAGGATTTAGAAAAAGGCAAGAAAACTAGAATAAAAAGATAATAAACTGTGTAGTGTGGATGTCTCGGTGATTAAGGTGTTGCACTGGCATGGGATGCCCAGGCTTTTCTTCCCATTATGTGCTGTGGTGTCAAGGCAGTCCCCGGTACAGGTATCTTCCCCCAGGTTTCATCTATTTTGCTGAGTGCAGCTACAAATCCAGTGTAACCTTAAAATTCCCTGTGCAAATTCAGTACTTAATGCATTTCTGAATCACCTCAGCACTACCTTAACCAAACCACAAAAAGTGCAGATGCTGCTTTAGCTTTGTGAGAAGAAACTATTTTTTTTTTCAGTATACAAATTTCCCATTCCCAATCCCCAGATGAAATTGCACCAAATAGACTTTACAATGGAACTACAAGCCATTATTCCAATGCCTCTGCAGCTCTGTCTCTCTTACAACCTTTCTCTTAGTTTTTCATTCTCCCTTTCTGATCTTGTCCTCCCTCTCTTTTCTCTGTTAGACTTACTTTTCCTCATCTGTCTCTGTCTCCTTCCTTACTGCTTTCAAAAGGGATTTGGGTCAGCACTGGTCAGCCATGCTTCCTCCAGGCTGATTGGACACTCCTGTCTTTGTTTGACGGATGAAATTCCCAAAGCTCTTAGTTAATTTTAGGGTGTCTGGGGGAGGGAGAAGCCTGGCACTGAACCAAACACATATTTAAGTGTGCCAGAAAATTACACAGCAGTCAGAAAATTGCAAAATCTGCAATTTTAATGCAGCCCACAATTTTCTAGAGGTCTTGATTATCATCCGGAGTTCAGTGTTTTACAGGAAGTGCAAGGGGTTACATTTCCAGTGATTTTTAAGTGACCCCAAAACTACTACACTGTGAAAAAAATCATACAAGGATTAACTATTTAAGTGATATTTCTATATGTTTAAAGAGCAGCCAACACAGAAGAAAACTTTTTAATGAAACAGATTTCACTTTTAAGGGTGATTATTCTTAATGCTTATATCCACTGCAAATTACCTAAGCATTTTGGTTTTAGGGAGATCCATAGTGAAAATTCTGTTGTAGGAATGTGGTTTTGTGCATACCTGTGTAACATGATAGACGTTTGAAAGAACAATATTTAGTGAGGCAAGAGCAGTATTGGTTATTCATTACCTAGATCATAATAATGAGTTGAGAATATGTAGTTGTTGCCTGTTGGAAAATAGAAACAGTGGCCATTACCTTCATTGATCCTGTAATTTTCTCCACTCTGTCCATTTTGCACACATTCCAAGTTCCTAGGCACCTGCTTGTAAGCTTGGAGACAGCCAGAAATATAAATAAGTATATGCTGTGACATGACAGGACAGCTGGAGTGTCAGGACCATCTAATTTTCTCCTATGTGGTGCTTTTTGTGCTTAGACAGGGTTGCCACAAGCACATCTCTGCAGCTTTGAGGATAGTCAGTGAGATCCCAAATGTGGGCAACTGCAAAGGCACAAAACGCTTTTTGTCCCAATTTGTTGTGATGCTGGGTGAGGAACTAGTACATGTGGTGTTCGTGTTCGGTGCAGGAGGAAACCAAGAGAGATTTTACTGAGGGTCATCAAGACCCCATGGCTTATAAGAGCTGCATCTGTGTCCAAGAATCCTTTTAAGATTTCTCTTCTAGCTTTTACTTCTCTCAACCTTTTAATTCCTGTCAACAGACACCTGCAAATGTTGGAAGTTCCAGAGACAGTCTTAACTTGCAGAGGTTGTCTTATTTGGAGTCGTAGTTTGGAATAAAATACCTACAGCTGTGATTCTGTTCTGCTGTGCATCCTGCAGCCCTGGACCCTTCACGTGCATCTTGGCTGATGTGGCTTTGGACAGGGATGGGAGCTGGCCACATGCAACCCCTCTGAGGGGACTCATTGAGAAAGGAGTAGGTGTGCTCCTACTAGTTCCTTAGTTTGTGCAACTGGGGACAGAGAGAATGAGGAACTCCCACACAGTGAGGTGCAACCATCATGCAATAAATCCTTTAGTTCAACATTTAAGATAGTCTTGCCTACTATCCACAATATCTTTTTCTTTCTGTAAGCTGTAGCACATTCCTGTCACATGAACGTTCTGCCACATTTTAACCCTTTCCCCAAGGAAAAAAAAAA
Source organism: Anas acuta (assembly GCF_963932015.1). Lineage (NCBI taxonomy): Eukaryota > Metazoa > Chordata > Aves > Anseriformes > Anatidae > Anas > Anas acuta. The sequence continues at coordinate 101,134,380 of NC_088981.1, forward strand.
AAAAAAAAAAAAAAAAGCAAACAAACAAACAAAAAGAACTTTAGATTTTGCTGATTTATTTATTGATATATTGATAGCTTGTGAAGTGAATGATAAAGAGGGACAAGAGTGGGAGAACAACAAGGTTGCACCATGCTGGATTTGTGATGTAAGACTGCAAGCTTGACAGGCAGATACCTGAAAGCTTGACAGGTAGGAAATGGAGTAAGGATGGAGTGACAGGAACAAAACATGTTAAGGTTCCTGTAGTCTTCTATCTCATGACCATATGAGGTCTGTCACTTTTCTCATTACTCTAAATTCAAGCTGCTGGTGACCTCAGTATTATCTCATCCACAAGGACTGTTTGGGGTTTTCCAGTGAGCCCAAGCCTCCTGAGGTGAAGGATAAGCACATATCCCACAAAGTACTGTTAACTTTCATTATAATGGTTCCTTGTGTGATGAACACACATGTGAGCAGCATGTGTGAGAGGTAGCACTTTATATACAAAGATGGTCTGTTCTTCATCATGTACAGTGTCCACGTGGAAGGTCATTTTTGACCTATCTATTGAGAAAAGCTTGAAAGCAATAGAGCTTTCTAAGTCATGCTAATTAAATTGTATTCATATAAAATTAATCAAATAATTGTTACTTACAAAACAGGGATTGTCTTTTTAATGAAATATCACCTCTCTTCTACTGACACTCTTCTTAACCTGATGTTTAAGAATGGAATCAGAAACATGTGTTTATAAACTTCATCTCTTCTTTCTAGCTCTCCTTATAATTTACAATCATACGTCAATTTACAATTGTGCTCCTTGACACTGGAGAAATAGTGATGACTGAGTGGTTCTTTTTATAAAAAGACTAATAAAATTAAGTGATAATCTATAAGCATGAGAAGGTTACAGTTTTAAATAATGTCTCCTGCTGTGAATTGAATATCAAGGTAAAATAAAGGTTTTAGCATTTATAAATGTCAAGGCAACACAGACATTCATTTTAACAGCATGACATGCATATCACTTATAAACTTATTGCACGTAAGGATTATTACCACAATTCTACACAGATGGTTTCAGGATTCAACTTAAAATTTTAAATGGTTTTGAATTTTAGGGCTTTTTTTGAAACAATTAATAATTCTACTAACCATCTTATCACTAAAGCCAGGAATAATAGTAATGCTGTAATAAGCATCACACTCTTACATGATATTAAATTTTAGAATAAGAAAAGAAAGCCCTAAACAACTTGACTACAGACCTGGATGCTGTCTTAAATGTTCTGATTAAAAAGCACTACGACTGGAATTGGCCAGAAATGTCATTTAACCCAAGCTGTATTTTCTGCCTGCTTGCTGTCAAGAGACTCAAGAAATGCTAGAATTAAATGATATAGATTCAGACTGTCATCAAGACATTGCACTTTCAAAACAGTGGTGAAATGTATTTACTTAGCCAGAAAGAAATGAGGTTGAAAAAGTGAGAGATGTCATGTCAGAACCTCCAACTGGGAAATAAGATGTGGTCTATATGCCAGTTTATTGCTCTGATCAGAGACCCTGACATTTTCCTTCCCTCTCCCTCCGTTTATCCTCCAACCTGCTTTGCTGAGAAGAATGATGAAAATGCACCATAGTGTTTTCTTCCAGGATGTCACTGCCATTTGGTGATCTAATTGGCCCCAGAGGGCCATTCAACCATTTCCATCAGAGATAGAAAAGATTTTCTTCCTTCTGCTAGAGACTGATAGAAGACATTAATTATGCGGACAGCATCCAAGAGAACAACTCAACTCTAAACTAAATCAACATGCAAAACAGACACAGAAATTGTCACATCATAACAGCAAATGTCTATGGCAGGAGGAGTTAAAAAGAAAAGAAAAGAAAAGAAAAGAAAAGAAAAGAAAAGAAAAGAAAAGAAAAGAAAAGAAAAGAAAAGAAAAGAAAAGAAAAGAAAAGAAAAGAAAAGAAAAGAAAAGAAAAGAAAAAGAAGCAGCAGATTATTATATATATATGTATAAAAAAAAAAAAAAGCAGAATTTGTTTTGATGTGCAGATTCTACAAAACTACATAAAGTTGTACTTGATATCTTCTCTTCCATTAGAGACATGATTCAAGACAAAGTAATAAGAAAAAGATATTGCAATAAAACCCAGACAAGGATTCTTGAAGCTTTTATTTGAGATTCTTAAACTACTAGAAAACAAAGATACATGCCAGCCATAATGGGATATGCTTATTTTATAGAACCACTTTCTCTCACCTTGAAAAAATGAAAGAAAAAATGGAGAAAAAAAAAAAAACTCCAGTCATTTTTTTCTCAGAAGACATGAATCTTACTCAAAGTGTGAACTGAAAATTCTGGAAGAGGAAGAGAAAAAGAAGAGGTTTTGGACAATGAAGCCCTCTCCTTTCTCTAGCTGCAGAAATTTTGAAAAAATGTCCCTTCCTTTAGGAAATAGGAAAGGAAAAATGAAAGGAAAAATGAAAAGGAAAGGAAAAAGGAAAGGAAAAAAAAGGGAAGGGAAGGGAAGGGAAGGGAAGGGAAGGGAAGGGAAGGGAAGGGAAGGGAAGGGAAGGGAAGGGAAGGGAAGGGAAGGGAAGGGAAAATGGAAAAAAAAAAAAAAAAAGAAAACAATTATTTCAGAAGGAAAATTAATAGGAGAAAACAAGGTATACAGACAGTCCCAGCTCAATGGAGTATGTATGTTATGTATGTGTTGCAGACAGCTGCATAATTTCCCCAGGAGAGAAGTGTCATACAGAGCTATTGTCAGTACCAAGAGAACTCATCTGAAGCTAGCTCCAGTATCCTTACACTGCACTGTCACCCCCACAGAGATATCCCACTATCATCTCTAAGAAGAAAAGTCAGTCATGGGAGAAAGCTGCTTGCTGTGCTATCACTGTGACATACCTTCATCAGGGCCAACAGGCAACACATGCAGGCAGGCACTTTGTGTCTGTGCTGCAGAATGATCTGTGCCTCTGGTGGTAAGGCTGTGATCTTAGCCAGCATCAGCAAGCAGCATTCAACACACACACTGCAGTATGAAAATACACATGCTGACCGGAGAATTACAGAAATATGTGCATAATAACTGGCACACCCTCCTAGTTTGGAAAAGGTGAGTAAAAGCAGTGTAAGCAAGCTCATGCTTTGAGGTGGACTGTTTTTTTTTTTTTTTTTTTTTTTTTTTTTTCCTCTCTTATGCAGCTGCAGCCTGTCAGAGCACTTCAGCTTCAGTCAGGAATAAAATCTCAAAGGCCATGGGCAAACAGTCCCAGCTCTTCCTGTGCCAGAGCACATGCTTAAGTCCCTAATGAAACTTGGGAAGCTGCAGAGGGATGATCTTTGTATCTCAGGAAGTTTGGCTTAAGCAATCAGTGGGATGTGAGGTAAATAGGTAGATTCCCCCTTCTCCTGTCTTTGGAGTAATAGAAAAAAGATTTGGTTCAGCATCTGGAAATTGTCTCTCTGAATCTGGTTCCAGCCAATAAAATCAAAGCCAACATTGGACATAATATTACTAGACAGCAAGCTTTGTCTGCAGAGCTGAACTCTTCCCTGTGTATACTTAGAGTCCTCCAGGAACATTCCTCCTGAATTCCCAGCAAGAAAATCCCATTATCCCATAATGCACAGCCAAAACACATTAATTCCATTGCAAAGCATGTTTTGGAAGAAGAGGAATTTACCGACATGATATGCCTCATGAGTCTACCCTGACAAAGCAGTAACTTTCCCAGTAACTTCAGTATTAGGAAGACCAAGCCAATACAGTGAAGGTAATAACACAGTGTCCACAGTCACTGTTTTGCTGCTTTCACAGTTTCTAATTAGGAAGAAAATCTCACTTTTTGTACAAGTGTCTGTTGTCAATCAGACCTCACTGAAATTGGCATACGTAACTGTAGGTTAAATCACATCATTTCTCAAGTCACAGGATTTTATGATAACATATCAAACACCTTCATGATGCCAACCAATCTGTCAGCATCGCTATGAGAAACAGATTCTTTTTAAATTAAGAAAAGATGGTAAATGCAGTTAAAATGGTAATATAACCGGTAGAGCCAGAATATAATAAAGTCAACATTGTATTGTATATATAGTGCACTTTCTGCTGGAGAAAATGTCTTATGGCAGCTAATGGCCAGTAAAATAACCCTTCTGGTTTAGGAAATCTGTTTCATCTTGAAAGGTAAGGGATTTGTTTTTTATTTTGTTTTTGTTTTCAAATAATTGTCTGGGTGCAATATTAGGTTCTGTTCAGTCTCCCTACTGACTGTAGTCATTGGAACTGCATGCAGAAACACATATATTTCTGCACCATGTGTGGCAAGACTAACATCCTGATCTAGTTAAGCACTTAAATAGAAGCACCTGAGTAGAGTAATACTAGTTACATAGCAAAAACTGATCATCAGTTAAGAAATCTGCCAGATCAAAGGCCTAATAGATTTCAAAGAACGTGATGAAAATATGTTCTACATAACAAGCATGGCTGGGTGCAAATCTGTGCACTTTCCACTGTAGGCATTGCTTTTCAAGGACAGAAGCAAGTGTTTTACAGCTGGGTCTCTCTCTCTTTTTTTTTTTTTTTTTTTTTTAATTCTAAAGTGAATTTTGTTTTAATTGGCACCTAATGGAAAAGCATGTTCCTTATTTTTAAAGGGAGGAAGAAAAATATAGGGCTGGCTTCAGGCTCCTACTTCTTGTACTGTAATTGTAATACAACATTCATTTGTCAGACCTGCAGGGAAGCTAGGATGAAATGGTAGCATGCAATACCAGTGTGTATGCCACAGATACTGCCCAGGGATTCAGGTTAATTACATACCAGGCATACTTAGGGACCACCCATGTAAAACAGCTGGCAGGATGGAGGCTTAAAATTGTTCCCTGCTGGTCACACCTTTACACAATTTCAGTAAGAGGCATGCTGCCCCCTCCAATGCAGTGTGAATCTCTTCGTCTAGGCTAATTTACTCTAGCTAGGATAAGTAAGTCAGTTTCACTTATCTCTTCTCCCTGAGCCTTGCTGGCTTTGGAATTGATCCTTCCCATTCCCTACCTCTTATATTGCTTCAATTGACCGAACCTAAAGAGATTATTAATGTGGATGGATACAGTTTTCTAAGTACTGTACATATCACTGCAGAAGTCAAAGGAGGCAGGTACTAATTAAAAAAAAGAAAAAAGTAACAAAGACCCTCTCTTTTGTGTAAGCTTATCTACCCATGGAATGATTTACTGTTTTACCCCATGTTCTGATATTATTATACAAAATATTCTTTTCTTATCTTCACTATAATACTGAATCATTTGAAATACTGAGGTCATCCTGTTATGTTTATCTTAATTCTGTGCTCCTAGGGTATTCTGGCTTTTAGTTGAACCACTATAGTACTTCAGCACAGAAAGGATTTTTTCTCTTTTTTGTTTTGTTTTGTTTTGTTTTAAATGACATATTATGAATGCCAGTATGACCATAGGTGATAGAGGGTAATGGAATATATTCATAGTAATTCATCTCACCCAGATCATGAATTAGGTTTAGTTTCTTAAAACACCCCATAATCATAAATTAAAATGGTGATAAAATGTCCTTGGCTTTAGAGATATCAGTTAAAACTGCCCATCATTCTCAGTATATTTTTTATTATTAAATTATTCTCCTGATATTGCTATGCAGTAAATGTAATATTTCAAAAGGGTCATTATTACAGTCTGGATATTTTTAGGTAGGTTTAGCTAGAAGTTTTAGTAAACTGAGTGCAATGAGTAGCACTAATGGATACAATGCATTGCTGAATCTCTCATTTTACTTATTCTGTGGAAAGGAGATTTGATTTTAGATAAAAGAATTACAATTAGGATTAGAATTAGAATTAGAATTAGAATTAGAATTAATTAGAGTAGTTCAGATGGGAGATACCTACAAAGATCATCAAGTTCAACTGCCTGACCACTTCAGGGCTACCTACAAGATAAAGCATATTATTCAAGGCTTCTTGAACAGTGACAGGCATGGAGCATCAACCATCTCTATAGGAAGCTGTTTCCAGTGTTTGACCACCCTCATGGTAAAGAAATGTTTCCTAACACCTAGTCTAAACCTCCCCTAGCACAGTTCTGTGCCTTTCCCATGTTTCCTATCATTGGTTACCAGGGAGAAGAGACTGACACACTCTCTTCATTTTCCCTCCTCAGGAACATGTAGAGAACAAACAGGTCATGAGCTAATACATGACTAACTGCCTGAAAAGAGTGTGGACAGTCAAACATCAGTCACTACTAGTGAAAATATTGTGCAGATTTCCACCTTCACCCCCCCATTCCCCTACTGTAGTGCCTTTTAAGTAGAAGTTTGTTCCTTGACTTCAGTTTATTTTCTATCTCAATTATTCTGGAGGCAGCCTAAGACTTAACGCTGGCCTTAGTAACCAACATTCATATCACTAAAGACCCTGCTCTGGCACTTCTATGTACCATGAGTAGCTGCTGGCACTTAAAACCCAATCCACAGCTCACAGGAGAGATTGTCACTGACTTTGGTAGGCTTTAGAGTAGATGCTTAAGTAGAGCTGTGTGCATTAGTTTCTTATTCTTGGTCATATGCATCTGCTCTAGGACTGAAGGGCTACGAAGATGGTGAAAGGCCTGGAGGGGAAGACGTATGAGGAACGGCTGAGGGCACTGGGCCTGTTCAGCCTGGAGAAGAGGAGGCTGAGGGGAGACCTCATCGCAGTCTACAACTTCCTCGTAAGGGGGTGTCGAGAGGCAGGAGACCTTTTCTCCATTAACACCAGTGACAGGACCCGCGGGAACGGGGTTAAGCTGAGGCAGGGGAAATTTAGGCTTGACATCAGGAGGGGGTTCTTCACAGAGAGGGTGGTTGCACACTGGAACAGGCTCCCCAGGGAAGTGGTCACTGCACCGAGCCTGTCTGAATTTAAGAAGAGATTGGACTGTGCACTTAGTCACATGGTCTGAACTTTTGGGTAGACCTGTGCGGTGTCAAGAGTTGGACTTGATGATCCTTAAGGGTCCCTTCCAACTCAGGATATTCTATGATTCTATGAATTTAATGCTAGATGGATCAGGTCCTACAAAAAGAAACTGTCCTGAAGTTCCCATGTTTTTTCAGGCAGATAAATAGCAACATGTCCTTTGATCTGAACAAGCCTATTGAGAGGTATTGTGAATACTGGATTGTCAGTTATCAGCAGATATATTTACAGTGACATTGTAAATAAATGTAGAAACTTGGCACAACCAAGGAATATGAGAGATATCCAGTAAGTGGAACTGAGGGAGTTCATTCTACCCTCCATGACCAAAATGAGAGGTTGCGTAATGCAAAGCTTCTGAATCTATTCTCTGCCTACATGACAAGGAATTTTGTTTGGGAGGATGAGCTGCATCACTGCTAAGAGTTAAAACAGTGTTAAGATGCATCTACTCACATTTACAAAAGGTACAGCACATATAGTATCCCCCATCTGCTAGGGGTTACAGTTCTAGTTCTATGACTGTCCAACCTTTTTTGACTTAACCAAGCAGGAGCCATTCAGGATTGAAGAGTGTAGCATTGCCTCAAGCTCTGATGCAGTAGGAAAGGGAGTACTTGTAGAAGGAGTGAGTTTGACAGAACAAATTAAAGCCAAATTTGCATAGTACTTTATTGCATAGTAGTTCATGGTAGTGGGATAGAAATCACTAACTCCATTCAACTATGCTAATAGGGGAAGGGGAAAGTTTATATCCATCTTAGTCCACTTCATATAATTCCCCCTCCCCTCATTCCTGGCATCTGACCACAGCCTGCCTTGTGCTATTCAAGTATCAAGACATAATAAAACTAATCTATACCATTTATATGTATATATATATATGTATAAATATGTATAGTATAATATACAACCCACAAGTGAATTGTAGTAATAGCAATAGATGGAATTTTAATGGAGTAGAGGCATGACCACCCTGCATTATAATTGCAGGCCTACCTAGCCTAGCATTCAGACTCTCATGGTGTCAAAAAGCATACTGTAAGTTGCTGGAATCCGGTAATGAGGGACTTCAGCTCATGTGGCTTGTACTCTAGGTTGTATCCTCATGCACAAGATTTCAGGTGTTTCAAAACAAAATGATCCATGGAACAAGGACCCTTGGGAACACGAAATGAGCATCACTCTAAAAACACCTGAATATATACCAGCACTGAAAGTGAATCCCATTCTTTGGGTTCATGCACTTTAATTTTATTATTATTATTTATTTGTTTGTTTGTTTGTTTGTTTGTTTGTTTTATGGTGGATTAGATCCAATAACAAGAACACTTTATTGCTTGGTGGTCTCTAGACAAGCAGGTGGGAAATCTTTCTGCAAGATGACATGAAAACTTTGAGTCTCTTTAGTCTGAGGGAGAGGGACTGAACCAAGGTTTCCTCTTTCCTCAACATATGCTTCACTAGAATGAGACTACTGAACGTGGGAGGTACCAGGCATTTTAAAACATATGTGATGCAGAATCCTTTTAAGTCCTTTTTGATGCAGTGCTCAGTTCCTTGCTGTGTACACAACAGATCTGAGATTCAGCCTCCGGGGCTGAGGCATTAAGACTGTACTGAAAAAAAGATGTGTGAAAGGAAATCACCAAATTTTTGTTTTTATTTTTAAAGAGACGATCTGTATTTTTGTATATTGAACATTTTCAGTCCCTGATAGAAGTGATCTGTAAATTCTTATCAGACCAAGCCTCACAATAAATTTAGGTGAAGTTCTGGGCATAGCCAAACCAGGAGTTTTAGACCTTGAAGACCACTCATGTCACATGAAAAGCTTCTGTGGAGTATTGGTGCTCCCAGGAATGAGTAGGGGTGAGGAGGTGCCCATATTGTTTTCTCAGAGTTGCATAATTCCAGTATGTCATGGCCTCATCACTTCAGCACCTTCTGGCACCTACCACAACCCCCAGCATCATCTTCCAGCACCTAAATCTCTGCTGCTTTACAAGCTGCTGTCAGGAATTTAGTACCTTAAGGCTGACTTCAACACCTTTCTTTTATGTTTTATGTTTTTTTTCCAGTTTTATAGCCATTACACAACTGCAGTAAATGGCAACAAATCAAGTGAATGACTTAAAGCACTGCAGAAAAAAAATAAAAATCCCTCGTCTGCCCATGCTGCTCTCTCAAAAAGAGTTAAGTGCTTATTAGAGCAATAAGTAATATTTTGATCTGCAGAACAGCACGTTTTCTTATTTTCCTTGTTGGCTGTTTAATATAAACACAATAAATGGCTCTTCTGTAAGCTTTTTTTGATGAGGCAAAGCTAATAAACAGCACCTGATTTCAGACTCCAGCCACTCCAGGTGCAGCTCACACTCGGCTCAGTGCTGTCAACAGATCCTTGGGGAGCCCCTTTTCCTGCTCTGAGGAAAGAATTCCACCCCTACGCACACCCCACACCCCTTTCTGGCTGCTCAGGGTGTGTCATTATTTAGTTATGCAAAGCCTAGACACATCAGTTTTGATGTCAATGGGCTTAAGAGCAGTCTTTAAGTTCACAGGCACCTACAGTCTTGTGATCAAACAGTTAACTAAGCATGTCTTGATTTTCCGTTGGGCTTATCCCTTGGGTCAACCAGTGAACCAACGAGCTATTTCTGTAGCTTATATTTTTTTAGGCTCCTGGATATGGCATATATCCACTGGCACTAGTCCCAAGAACTCCAAATGCAATCCCTAAAGGGGACCTGAGAAATGATCAGATGATTGCAATTTGCTGTTGTTATAAATGTGAGCTATGTTCAGACAATTGCAAACTAGGCAATTTCTGGAAAGATGACTTTATCAAGAGATGAGTTTATAGTGTTGTTTTCATTTATAGAGTTGTTTTCAATATAATATATATATATATATATACGTATATATAAACATATTCACACACATGCATGCATGTAAAAATATGCAAAATAATTTTAAAATACACACAATGTAAATATGATTTATATTTTATTGTGTGAGCTATTCCCACTTTCCTGATCAATAGCACAAACTAATCAAAGTAATCCTGAATAGAAAACAGCAGACCAACAATAATTATGGCATCCAAGTAAACAAAAACACATAGCTGATGCAAACCATAGATATAGACTGGAAACATTTTCACCAGAGCCTGTCATAGAACATGGAAAGAATTTTTTTTTAAGTCCACTTTCATTCTTTCCTCTAAGCTCTGAGATTTTGTTTCATATTTGTTTATGAGTAATTGCTTTTTACATTTACAAGGCGAACAAAAGGACCAGCATTGATATCATGTGGGCCTGCTGGACTGTTTCTAGCCTAAGTGTGTGCCTGTAAAATACAGCTGGGGCCCAGGAGGAGGGCTAATTGTGCTTCTCTTATAACTTCAGCCAGACAACTGTGTGTTAGAAAGGTGTGGACTTCTGTCTCCTTCACTTGCAAGGATCGAAATACGTGGGTGTTGGAAGGTACCTGAAATGACAGGCTGGGTAGCCAGAGGCATCCCTTAACATTTTATTTTTTACCTGTAAGCCTTTTTCTGATATAGAAAAAAGCTTGAGTCCTCTTCCCTCTAGGCAAAAATCAAAGCATACCACATAATTTTAATGGATAGTTTATCTGTCTCAAGTTTTCTTGCCAGGACTTTCAAGATGTTTACTATTTGAGAGGGAGAAGTATACGAGGGAGTGAAACAAAGTAGGAAGACAAGAGGTGGGGGTGTAAAGAAAGACTTCTACTGACATTTAAAAGGAACAGCTCAGTATAAGTGTTCCCTTTATCTGCACTATTCTCCTTTGAGCAAATCACATTTTCAAAGTCGGGTCCAGGATTTTTTCTGTGCAACTCATATGACCTTTAACAAGATCAACCTCCCAAACCTCCCAGGACACTTTGAAGATTTAGACATTGCTATTTACATTAAAAGTGGAAATATTGATATCTTCAGTCTTTGAAAAAATGTTTTAAGTCAGAACTGGTATTTGGTTATCAGATTAGACTTTGTGTTACTTCTTCAGATTAGGTGTTGTTTTTGATTAAGTAGTCAACAGACATTCCCCCGAGTGTGTCTCATTAGTTTAATTCATTTGTAAAAGGAAAAATCCTAAAAACATTATGTTGAAGACATCCAATGTCTTTTTGTTTTCTTCTTTTTTTTTTTTAATTCATTTTTTTTTACCTGGTCAAAAAATTGAATATTACCTTTTATTTTATATACATATACATAATTATATTTATTATTATTAATGTTAATTATTTAATATTTATATTAAATAATTATCATAAATTATTATTATTATTATTATTATTATTATTATTATTATTATTATTATTATTATTATTATTATTATTATTATTATTATTATTATTATTATTATTATTATTATTATTATTTTGATGGCTCCTCTACATGCCACTGACTAAATCAGAACTTCAGGAAGATAGATGTGCACTCTGGCTTCAGCACATGTCTTTCCTTCTCCTCTGCCTCTATCTACACAGGAGAAATGAACACCACATTCCACATATAAGTACTGTGGTCCCCTGTGACTAAATACTGCACCAATGGTGCAATGAAGGCAAACTTCTATCTTTTCAGTGTTGGGCTAGTACAAAAGGGAGAAGACTGGACCCAGAATTTGACTTATAATACCACAACAACATAAACATCTGTCAAACTCGAGCCTCAACCAATACCCTAAGAACCAGAATCAGACGATCAGGCCCAGTTAGCATGGGTTTATGGAAGGCAGATCCTGCCTGACGAACCTGATCTCCTTCTATGACAAAGTGATGCGCTTGGTGGATGAGGGAAAGGCTGTGGATGTGGTCTACCTTGACTTCAGTAAGGCTTTTGACACCGTTTCCCACAGCATTCTCCTCAAGAAACTGGCTGCTCGTGGCTTGGACTGGGTTCATTGGGTTAGAAACTGGCTGGATAGCTGCACCCAAAGGGTTGTGGTGAATGGAGTTAAATCCAGATGGAGGCCGGTCACTAGTGGAGTCCCCCAGGGCTTGGTACTGGGGCCAGTTCTCTTTAATATCTTTATCGATGATCTGAATGAGGGGATCGAGTGCACCCTCAGTAAGTTCGCAGACGACACCAAGTTAGGTGCGTGTGTCGATCTGCTTGAGGGTAGGAAGGCTCTGCAGGAGGATTTGGATAGGCTGGACTGATGGGCTGAGGTCAACTGCATGAAGTTCAACAAGGCAAAGTGCTGGGTCCTGCACCTGGGGCGCAATAACCCCAAGCAGAGCTACAGGCTGGGAGATGAGTGGTTGGAGAGCTGCCAGGCAGAGAAGGACCTGGGAGTATTGGTTGATAGTTGGCTAAATATGAGCCAGCAGTGTGCTCAAGTGGCCAAGAAGGCCAACAGCATCCTGGCTTGCATAAGAAGCAGTGTGGCCAGTAGGTCTAGGGAAGTGATTGTCCCTCTGTACTTGGCTCTGGTAAGGCCACACCTCGAGTACTGTGTTCAGTTTTGGGCCCCTCACCACAAGAAGGACATGGTGGTGCTCGAGCGAGTCCAGAGAAGGGTGACGAAGCTGGTGAGGGGTCTGGAGAACAAGTCCTACGAGGAGCGGCTGAGGGAGCTGGGCTTGTTCAGCCTGGAGAAAAGGAGGCTCAGGGGCGACCTTATCACTCTCTACAGGTGCCTTAAAGGAGGCTGTAGTGAGGTGGGGGTTGGTCTATTCTCCCACGTGCCTGGCAACAGGACGAGGGGGAATGGGCTAAAGTTGCACCAGGGGTGTTTTAAGTTGTATATTAGGAAGAACTTCTTTGCTGAAAGGGTTGTTAGGCATTGGAACGGGCTGCCCAGGGAAGTGGTAGTCACCATCTCTGTAGGTCTTTAAAAGATATTTAGATGTAGAGCTTAGTGATATGGTTTAGTGGAGGACTTGTTAGTGTTAGGTCAGAGGTTGGACTTGGTGATCTTGGAAGTCTCTTCCAACCGAGATGATTCTGTGATTCTGTGATAGTACAGAAATGATCAGTAAAAATTATCAGCTACAACCAGTGTCTATGTTGTAGTATATGTGTAACATGACTTTATGTGTTTTTATTTCATGAAAGCTGGGGTGTGAGAGGAGAAAATAAAGTAATAGAAAGTTTATATTTCAAGCAGATCCATCTACATCTCTTTACCAGTATATGACAGATGATACGTGGTCACTTGTAAAACATCACCTTTAGGCATATTTTATTTCTTTGCTGAATCAAACAGAAGAACTATACAGGGGACTGATTTGTCACTATTTTGCTCTATTGTCAAGAAAAACAGCATTTTAAATTAAGTATGAGTTTAAAATATAATAGATGATGCAGGATAAACTGAGGATCTTCTATCCCATTCAGGTTAGTGCTGTAGTTCAGTACCAAGCTTTAACAAAGTTAATGAAACAGCTGCTTTTAAGTTTAATGTATTTTAGTGCATTCCTGAATTGGGACAATGTTAAAGAAATTAGGAATCCTTGGATTTCTACTGCAAAGTATATTGAATGCAATGGAAATACTGATAAAATATCTACCTATAGACTGTTCCTATAATTCTGTCTCTTCATTTTGTTACTGTCCATATTATTAACCTTATGTTAAAACTCATTAAAAAGTTCATATGTCTGGTGATGACAGAGTTACATTCATTCCCTGCTGATGACCAGGCTGTCTATAAACACATATACCTGCTTAGGTGCTGAGCAGTATGAGTTCATGCTGTCTCTGCTTTAAGTCAACAAGAAGTAAATCAATACAGAAGCTGTTTTGACACCTCCTCATGAAATTTTCCTGGAGTTATTATATCCTGCCTCTTTGAATAGACATATCTTGACAAGAGTAGACATAGCCTGTATGTGTGTGGGTGCTAATCTTGGCAGTAACACTGAACACCCATATGCTGATGAACTCCAGACACTTGTTCTCTTATACAGAGAATTTACTGAGAATATTGTGCTTCTTTAAGCACATCACTGATGCTTTGAACCAGTTCTTCTTGCCAGTTACCATTTCATTGATAACCCTCTTAAAAAAATAAAAATAAAAATAAATAAAGATAAAATATATATGTAACCAAATGAATAAATAAATAAATAAACATCAAAAATTTTCTGGCTGGATTGCCTCTGTCTGGATTTAAATTTCCACTACTGACATTATCAGTCAATCATTTAACCTTAGATCTGCTGGTGAAGCTGGAACCCCAATTCCTTTTCTAGACAGTTTAAAGAAACATAAATTAAGCAGTAAAAAATACACTCTAATAACCACATTAAGTGAAAGGAACAGGTGATTTTTAAAAAAAAGAAAGTCTAAAAGATGTCTGAAAGATTAAAGCTGGAATTCAGATTACAATTATCTATGAGAAATAAGAAATCCTTAGATAACAAATCATTGAAAAAAAAACAGAACATATTGTTCATTTTACACATCAGGATTTTAAACCACAATTCTTCTACAGTTCTTACAGGTCAAGAAGGTACACATTCCCAAGGAATGCTACATCAAACTCAGCTCCTTGGCTCACTTATGGAAGAGTGAGATGTTTCTAGCATGTTTTTCTAAGAACAAACCAACTTTGAACAGGGAATAAATATCTGGACATCTTACTGTAGAATTTGTCAGTGGAGAGAGATTCCTCCATTTGCAAAACGGTAGATGGAGGCCTCCATCAAATATTAACTTAATCTTGTCCTTTGTAGAAAATTAATGGCTTAGTAGGAAAACAGTTCATTTTCATCCATGCAATTGCTTTAAAATATATTTATTTTCTTACTTATACAAAGGTTCCAGAAAACGTGTATCCATTATAATAAATCACTGATACTAAGTGATAAAGCACTGATACTAAAATGAGGGTGAGTCATTGTTTTCATGTTAGAGTCACATCTGTGGTTGAAACTAATGTGGACATACATATATATTATATATACATATATATATATATATCCTACAGAAAACAGAGAGGACTCATAAATGATTATGAAAAGTGAAGTGAAATGAATAAAATGAGCTACAGAAAAGTTACTAATATCAGCTGTCATACATGTATGTATTCTGGAGTCCAAAGGTAGGAATGGTTGAAAGAAAAACAACCTTAGATCTATAGGACTTGTCTTTCCTTCTCAAGGACTGCAGTTCTGATGGTGGCTTTTCCCTCATCTCAGCATTTTTTTAGAAGGCAGGAGTGGCTTTATCAGTCACTGTGCCACGGCTTGCTTTCTCTTTATGTAAGCTTCCCTCAATATTCAATCTGTCTTCAGGCAGCTGCCAAGAAGGGTGAGTTTCTTGTTCTGCAAACGGCTCAGAAAAAAAAAAACAAAAAAAAAAAAAACTCCCCGGATACTGAGAGACGATCTTCCAAGTTCTTTTTCCAAGTCAAAGATTCAAAGCAAAAAGTGACAAAGAAAAGATTTTGTACTGAAATTGAAAAATACTAGAGCTATAAACATAAGTTTTAAATGCATTTTTTTTCCCTAAAACAGTGATTGCACATTTGTATAATGATAATTTTTGACATTTTTTTTTCTGTCTTGGCTATTTTTAGAAAAAAATTATTTCAGCAGTTATTGACTATCATATTATATAACTTTTACCGTATCTTTTCAGCAAAGTTTTTTTTTTCATACTTTCTCCACTAATGGTATTTTTTTCCCCAAAGAAATAAGCAGGGAGAATTTGTAATAAAAGACTAACTATACTCTAAAAACTTCAAAAATCAATGTTCTCAATGTTGATTCTTTAAAATACTAAACCTAGTTAAACACGGGTTAAAAATGGAGGACAAGTGAATACGGAGCCAAACACAGTGTAGGTTGATGGCAAAAGTATCCGCAAGCTTTGCTCCTGATAAAAGGAAGATAAATGTAGGATTTAGATCTGCATAAAACAGAAAGAAAACAGGCAGCTCCTAGCACTGATAAGAAATAAAACACCAGTGCCAACAGCAGTAACAAAGCAACAGGCACCACCAAGACAGCAAGAGATAGGTTGGCAGACAGAAGCAAGAAAGAAATTATGCAGACCCAACTATGGTGACAGGACGATAGTTTGAAGGCTTCCAGCTTTGTGCATCTGGGCAATGAGCTGCCTGCTCCTTGCTTGGAGGTTACCTGATCTCCAAGGCATTTTGTGGGGCTACACAGGTACCCACAGTCAGCCTCCTTCACTTAGGTTGGCCATCACTTCACTGCTTGTCTGTGACTCAAGGGCTTCACGGGATGCCACCCACGGGTACCCCAATGCCAGCATGCATCGACACAGAGTACTCCAGCCTGGGGAAACTGAGGATAGTTGGACATCCAGCACGGTGGGACCTTCCTTCAAGAGCATGAAGTAACAAATATCACAGGATGGTATTCAGGCATCAGGTGGCCTGATCAGATCTGCCTTTATCAGTCTAGGTTCCCAGCTTTCTAAGAACTCACAATGGAACCAGGAAAGAAAAAGCAGCTTCCACTAGATTAAGGCAGGTGACACCTCCAGGAAGAGGTAAAAGAGCACCAAGTAACTTTATTTTACAGATTGGTGGCCACAGCCTCCGCAGCTGACAAGCTTCCAAAGAGGATGGTCACCCATTATAGCAAAACACCTACGGTGTTGCTGTGAGTTGCAGGAATGACACTGTAAAACATACTACTGTAATGGCCCATTGCCATTGTAGCAGGTCATGACATATCACTTGCCAACCAAGATTTCCAGGCCAGCTATTCCTCTGCTACCTAACAAATGACTGCCAAGCTGCCCATAGAAAAGCCAGTGCTCCCAGGCATTGCATAGGAATGCTGCTATGGGAAAATGAGTCTAGACCTTGAAATAAAAAGAAGCTCTGTAAACAGCTTAAGATACTGTTTTTTCAGGTGGGAAACTTTTTAAAATGTTAAGTCTGACTCTGTTCCTACAAACTGTGAGCTAAAAATAAAATTGTGATTTTTTTTCCCAAATTTTCTTTTTCTTTACTTCAGACCAATCTAGAAGACAGAAAACTAATGTCACAACAAATAAGACATATGTTAACAATACCGGCACTGCCTCAGGTACCAGGTCAATGCTAGTATTGTATGTAAGAGAAGAGATGAAGTATGTATGATTGCTATACGGATTATAAACCTAATTTTACAATGGAAGAAGGGAGGTAGAAGAGCATAGAGTAAACATCCAAGCTTAGATGTTGACAAACTGTAATTTTTAATTCTATTTCTTGCATACAGGTTGAACCCATTTCACCTGGAATTTTCTGGAATACCAGACTACCTAGTAAAAGAATAAGGAAAGCCTTTATTCCTTCTGTCCTCTCTTACAAAGGTATTGACAGTTTTCCACAATGGATCATGTGACAGAGCTCAGCTTTTATAATATAATGGGCAGGAATTTCAACAATTTATTCTCTGTATTTCAGAAATATTTATTTGATGAACTGAAGAAATAACTTTATTATTATTATTATTGTTATTAACATTATCATTATCATTATCTTTGGGGTAAATAGGGATAACTACAGGAAAAAAGAATCCCTTAAGTTGATTCTGATCCTATCCCTCCTCAAAAGGAATGACGTGTTTTCAGCCGAGGAATTGTTAATAAATGGCTTCAATCCATAGGCTGATGCTGTTTCTAAGATGGCAATCCAGGCAGCTCAGAATGCAGAAACCCCACACAATCCATCAGCTAATGTTCAAATACATTAAGTCATATATTTGCAAAGCTTTTAGAGTAGGAATGTCCACAGAAATTGTTTAAAATGTTCCTGTTCTGTTTGGAGAGGGTCAAAATCCTGGAGATGCTGTGTTCCAACATTATCCCTTGTGTAACCTACAGACTGTCATGTCATAAGAATGTAATACACTTCTAGCCCTGGCTCCTACCAACAACTGGAATGGACCAAGCTACCTGAATCATTTCATAGCCTGGTCCTGCATCTTTCATTTGTAGTGCAGTACACTCCTGTAGCACTGCAGGTATGACAGAAGAGCAATGCTCTACCCAAGGAAGACCTTATGAAGAGAGTATTTTTCAACAGGGTTTTCACTTAAGAAATTTCACTTAAGAAATTGTACTCTTTCTAGAAGGTTTCTGGAGTAATTTGTGGTGGGTGCTAAGGCAACTAAGACACAACTGAGATTAAATAATAATGAGTATTTTAAGTGTACATTATTTCCCTGTTTCTAAAGATCACACATAAAACTTTTAATTTGTTCATTATGCATATTAAGTAATAACATAGATTATTTCATGCTCTTCTGACAGCCAAATAGATTTTTTTTTTTCCCATGCTACTGAGAATACGTGTTGATTGTAAGATCCCACTTGGAGTACAGCTCTGGGCCCCCAGCACAAGAAGGACATAGACATATCAGAACAAGTCCAGAAGAGGGCCACAAAGACAATTAGAGAACCTCTCCTATGAATACAGGCTGAGAGAGCTGAGCTTGTTCAGCCTGGAGAAGAGAAATCTCCATGGAGACCTTATTGAGGCCTTCCAGAACCTAAAAAGGGCCTACAGAAAAGCTGAGGAGGGACTCTTTGTCAGAGGGTGTAGTGATAGGACAAGGAGTAATGGCTTTAAACTAAAAAAAAAAATAAAAAAAAAATAATTAGATTTGGATTAGATACTTGGAAGGCATTCTTTACGCTGAAGGCAGTGAAGCACTGGCACAAGTTGCCTGGAGAAGCTGTGGATGCCCCATCCCTGGAAGCGTTCAAGGCCAGGCTGGATGGGGCACTCGGTCTGGTGGGAGGTGTCCTGGCCCATGGCAGGGTGGGTGGAACTAAATGATCTTTAAGGTCTCTTCCAATCCAAACCATTCTGTGATTCTATGATTGATATTTATAACCTGCAGGAGCTTGAGAGCCCTCAGGTTGTGTCATTCTCTGGCTCCATCCACCATGTCTACAAACTCCCCAGGAAAGCTGCAAGGATCCTCACACCCCTCTGAGTGGGATGCAGTGTCCCGATATCCCAGCTGTCACTGCTCACTCTGATTGTCACAACTGCTTTCCAGAAAGTAGAGGAAATGGTTTTGACTGGCATACTAAGACAATCAGTTGACATTAGCATACTCAGATAGGTAGGCCTAAACCTGCTAGCTCTCCAGCAATACCTCCAAGCCTAGCTATCCTTTGATTAATAAATGATGTTAGCAATTAAAACCAAAGCACACGATTGGATTAATGGATCTTCTACAATCCAATTTCATCTTTTGCTGGGAAGTAATGAAGAATAAACAAGAAGCTGAGATAAACTGAGCTGATAAGGAGCACAGTCTGTATGGCTCCTTGACTTCATTTGCACAAGTCCCAGAAATACGTCTGTAGGCAGACACTAAGCTGAGATTTATTTGTTTGCTCAACTTGATTAATAATTTTGCACTTTTGACTTGGTTTAGTGTTTTCTTTACATTTGTCTAGATATTTGAACCAGATAACTAGCAAATGACAGCTTAAAAGGCATTAAGTAGGCAAATATACAAACACACCCTGCCATATCTGCATTGGATTTTCATGTGAATGACATGTGTCAACGTGATCAAGGCAGGGGGATGCAATGATTTACTCTTTGCAAAGTTGTTCACAGCCATGTTTGTGTGAAAGGTTGTTTGAGTAAATCAGTTTCAAGTCAACAGCACTGTGAAAAAATGAGTAAAGTGTTAAACAGACAGGTGGATCCAGTCATCCTTTTGTGAATTTTCACCAAATCTCTGGGAAGGGTCAGAGGATCAGATTTCCCCCTGCAGCAATAAAAGTCACAAAACTCCTAGTGGCTTTAGGAGACTAATTCTCGTGTCTTACAGGGGTTAGAGTGGAGTCTTGTCTTAAAGTCACCTGCTGTGGGTGCAGCTTTGGGTAGTTGCGGGTGGAGAAGTTAGGATTTTGAGAAAGTCCTTAGCATTTCACACTAACTGGTATAATTTTGAGTGTCTGTGCCCAAAGGCTTCTCTGCCTTTTTTTTTTATCTTCCCCTAAGAAACTTGTCTTTCTCAAACTATGGATTTACAGCATTAATCCTCATGCTATGTAGATAACAAGATTTACCTTTATAAATAGGTGTTCAGCAAAATGGAAATCAGTTTTTTAAACTGCAGCTTGTGGTTGAACATGATCAAAGACCAGATGGATATAAGCACCATACAGTTCAAACACCCTTGTACCTTTTTAAGCATCACTTTTAAAGTGAGCTGTTGAACAGAGTCCCTGCTAGCCCTGATAGACACGTACCCTGCCTATTCTCCTCTGTGGTCACACACAGGCCTGAAACAGCTTTCCCTTTTAATGTTTCCACACAGAAACAGTCTTAGTATCAGCAGTGTTTGTGTTCAATGCTTGAAGACTCTGGGGACATAAAAATCAATTCTTGGCTCAAAGTCCAGCAATATTCTGTCTCAACAGAACTGTGCAAACTAGTGTGATTACAGTGGTTATGCTACCAGTTAGTCAACTACTACCAAACTGAGAGGGTGGAGAGGAAGGTAAGCATTTCATCTTTTAAGTCACATTGCACTTTGCTTCTTTCAGTGTTTTGCCCTGCTGGGAAAAATAAATAAATAAATAAATAAAATAAGAAAATGGGGGGGGAGGTGTTCTGCCTGGGTGTCTGGAAGAGAAAAGCTGCAAAACTATGCAGCACCTTCTTAAACCTTACCACTGTTTATTTGGGGTGGGGGTGGTGGTGGATTGGGAGGGAAAAGGGAAACTGGCTCTTTTTATTGTATTGTATTTCTTTTTAAATTTATTTTTATTTTGGGTATGAAATACTCTTCCTCTTAAAATCAAAGGGGAAAAAAAGAAGAAGACAAAAAAAAAAAAAAAAAAAGAAGACTGATAATAATTGACTTTTTCCAGAGGGAAATACATTCATGTTTCAAGCTCTACTTGTCAAGGACTGTCTAAAGACTCTGGTTTTCTCATGGTTCCTGCACATCTTCCTTCTGTACTCTGAGGGATGTGTCTCTCTGGTTATTACCCATATGTGAATATGGGAAGGTCACACTTTTACACATAAAATAGTGAAGCTCCAAGAGAACTGAAAGCAGGATTTTAGCCCAGAGCATGCCAGAGATATTGAGCTGAGAAGGACAAATATGTTGGGCTGGAGGCAGCAGTAATAAAAATGCGTTGCAACTTTGCTCTTACAGGATACTAAAATTATTACTCATACTTTTCCTATGAAATTATTCAAAAGGCCTACAACACTGTAGTCCCCCACATTGCCAGACCTTCAGAGGGGTAGGGGATGCTGTCCCAGGCCTCCAGCAGCTGGAACGGGAGCTGGTAGCCATCCAACAAGCTGCCCTACTGAGGGTTGTGTGCTGGGCTTCTGGGCTGCAGGCACACCCCGCTGGCTCATGTCAAGCCTTTCGTCTGCCAGAACCCCCAAGTCTCTCTCTGCAGGGCTGCTCTCAATGAATTCTTCTCCCAGTCTCTGCTCTTGTCTGTCAGTGGTGTACCGGGTCTGGCTGGGATGTTAACTTTCCCTGCAGCAGCCCATACAGTGCTGTGCTCTGCACTTGTAGCTAGTACAGTAGTGGTATCACACCAGTGTTGTGTCTGCTACTGAGCAGTGCTGGCACCACATCAGGACTCCCTCTAGCCCCCCCAGAGACAGCAGGCTGGGGGTGGACAAGTGATGGGGAGGGGCATCACCAGGGCAGCTGACCTAAACTGACCAAAGGGATATTCCATACTATATGGTGTCACACTCAGCAATAAAAGGTTTTCTTTTCTTCTTCCCCTCTTCTGAGGAGGGGGAAGAGAGAGCAGTTGTGGTGGAGTTCAGCTGCCTAGCAAGGTAAAATCAGCACAATTGCCCTGGCCCAGGTGCAACACCTTGCACTTGGACTTGTTGAACCTCATGTGGTTCACAGGGGCCCAATTCTCAAGCTTGTCCAGGTCCATTGGGATGGCATCCCTTCCTTCTTTTGTACTGACTGCACCACTCAGCTTGCTGTCATCTGCAAACAGGAAAAAAAAAAAAAAAAAGAAAAAAAGAGTGTACTTGATCCCATTGTCTATATCATTGATAAAGATATCAAATAGCACCAGTGCAGAGATGGACCCCTGAGGGCCACCGCTAATCACCAGCCTCCACCTGGACATAGAGCTGTTGACTACAACTCTCTGACTGCGATCATCCAGCTAGTTCCTTATCCACTGACTGGCCCACCCTTTAAATCCATCTCTCTCCAATTTGGAGATCAGGGTGTCATGTGGGATCACGTCAAAGGCCTTGTAGAAGTCCAGGTAAATTACATCTGTCAGTCTTCTCTTGTCAACTTCATCATAGAAGGCCACCAGATTGTTCAGGCACCATTTGCCCTTGGTGAAGCCATGCGGTCTGGCTCATATCTCCTTCTTGTCCTGCATGTGCCTTGACATTGCTTCCAGGAGGACCTGTTACATTAAATTCCCAGGCACAGACATTAAGTTCACCAGTCTATAGTTCTCTGGGCCTTTCTTTCTACCCTTTTTAAAAATGGGAGTGTTGTTTCTACTTTTCCAGTCAACAGGGACTTTGTATGACTGCCATGATTTTTCAAGTGTGATGAAGAGAATCTTGGCAACTCCATCAGCCAGTTTCCCAAGTACCCTGGGATGCATGTCATTGGGCTCCCTAGACTTGTACCTATTCAGTTTCACCAGGTGGCCTTGAACCTGATCTTTGCTTACAGTGGGAGGGACTTTGCTCCCCCAGCCCTCAACCGAAAGTTTCAAGGAAACGAGGCGTGGGAAGCCTGACTGTCAGTGAAGTCTGAGGCAAAGAAATTTCTGATTACCTCAGCCTTCTTCATGTCTGCCATTACCTCCTTTCTCCTTTATCAGAGATGGCACTCCCTCCTTAACCTTTCTTTTCTGACCAATGTGTCTATAGTATCCCTTATTATTATTTGCATCCTTTGCCAAGTCCATCTGTGCCTTGGCTTTCCTGATCTCATCCCTATACATCTGGACAGCATCCATGTACTCTTCCCAGGCCACATGTCCCTGCTTCCACTGCATGTGCATTTCCTTCTTCACCTCAGCGTGCCCAGCAAGTCTTTTCTCAGTCATGCTGGATACCTGCCTTCCCTGCTTGCTTTCTTACACATGGGTATTGAGAGTTCTTGAAATAATCTTACTGATAATTATAACTAAAATCAAAGATGTTAAATACTTTTTAGATTCAGGGAAGTATAATATATTACATGAAGGTTCTGGGGAACCCCATCGTCTACACTGACACTCCTATTCTACACAGTTAGTACCTTAGTTACAAGATAAGGTATTCAAAGAAAATGGAAGATATCCATTATTTAAATAGAGCTATTATTCTCCAACTGAGGTGAGAAATTAATTTCTGGAATGAAAATAATGACAAAATATTCCATATGTAATTACAATATATGAATTTT
Source organism: Anas acuta (assembly GCF_963932015.1). Classification (NCBI taxonomy): domain Eukaryota; kingdom Metazoa; phylum Chordata; class Aves; order Anseriformes; family Anatidae; genus Anas; species Anas acuta. The sequence goes on from NC_088981.1 coordinate 101,157,790, forward strand.
ACATGCAGAACATACACCAAGTTGTTCTTTTACATGGTTGGCATAATGTTTCTTTCTTTTGAAACTGTTTCCACATCTTGAGGGAAGTGATTCAGAAATACACAACAGCAGCTTTCACCATGACCAGTAAATACTCATAATATATTCAGAATATATTCCAATCTTCTTTTGCTATACCCTATCTAAAAATTCTGCAAAGTTCAGGACTGGAGTCACTAGTTCAGGATAAACTGTCAAAGTTTTGCTGAGGGATTTGACCAAGCAATTCTAATTAATATCATACTAAATCCTCCCCCTGCCCCAGTGTTAAAAATTGAGCCCTAAAGGACTAACCTGTTTGCCGACATTCTTTGTTATTATTTTTATATCAACAGGGTTCAGAGAGCTAGGTAACATCAGTTCATCACTGCCACCACCTGGTAGAACTCAAAAACCCTAGACTCATGAGCATAGGTGTATCAGAAAGGAGGTAAAGGGGTTAAACAACAAAAGAGCAAATTCTGGGGGGCAATCATACTAAGCCAATGCTTTGATGTGAAATGGAAATATAATTATCCACACAATAGCTTCCAGTCTTTCCAAAGTGGTAAGATAAGAGCAAACCACAAGAGGTATAGGAGACTTAAGGTTTGGTTGTTTATATTTTGGGGGTAGGGAGTGGGAGAGAGCCAGGAGAGGTGGCACCAATTGATTGATTTGGTTGCAGGTGTTTTGCAAAGAGACTATGAGGGGCTCGTTGAGGTAAAGGTGGCTAGGAAAGATCAGATATTATCCTTCAAATTCTGGTTGGTCTTCCATACTGTTCAATATTGTCTCATTGGAATGTATTTTTAATTCCTCCACACATGATCAAATGTTTGCATTCCTGGGCAAGAAGCTTAGTACTGAACTGACTGCTGATGAGCTCTTCCTTATTTCTACTATCATCCTCTTCCCTTGCTCCCTGATACCCAGATAAATCACTCTGGGCTTTCAGCAAAACTCACAGGAGTGATTTGCACTCCTCCTGAATATTTAATCCTGCTCTATAACTTAATCTCTTTAATCATATCACTTCTTACCCCAGCTAGATACCTGTCTGTTAATCAGTCAGTGCCAGGCTGAGCTTCACGTGGGATTTGGAGGCACCTGTAGCAAAGGAGGAAATGACAAGTGGCATGATCATGCACAGGAGAGTATGTCAACCATGTGTTCAGTGTATGGAGGCATTGTCCACTGCAGCATGCACAAGCTAGCTCCTCTGCCCATAAGATGCAGCAGCAGTGTGGTAGCAGGTTGTTGAGAGCCCAAGACCACAGCCTCACTGACAGGCTTGTTTCAAGCTCATCCCTGAGTAAGCAAGCTTAGACACACCTCTATTACTCAACTGAACCACAGGGCAACCTTAAAAGCTCTTACTACTCAAAAAGTATTTACTCCTTGAATAAGTGTTGCCACATTCTTTAGGTGTGTGGTGTTTTCATGTCATTTTAAGCTCAGCATTTCTGGGGCAAGTGGGAAGAATCTGTGTTAAAACTGATTGGGAGCTGGGTATTAGTTTTTAGGCAGGGTTCCCTGAAAGAGGTTTCTTTGCTGCAGGCCATTTCTGCTGTTCAAGGACTAACACAACTCATGCAATCTTAATTAGTATCATAAAAAATATACCACACTTTTGGGTCACTGGTTCCTTCTCTGGTGGGAGGCTGACGAGTAAAACTTCCTGCAATCTACCAGTCAGAATAGAAAGTTGTCAATGTGAATGTAATAAATTAGGGGAAGTAATCTGGGCAGTGGAAAGGTGGCTAAAGTCACTGTTCTGTTGATGATTTTATTTCCCCTCTGCTTTAGCTTGGCACCTTTTATGTAACTTATATTATCACAACAGTCTTTGTGCCAGGAAGACTGAAGTACTCTCCTGTTCCAAGCTTCTGCTAGTCTAGATAAGCCAGCAATAATTATTTCTGAGTGAAACAAAATTAACCCTCACAATGGAGCCTGAGTCCATAGCTGTATTCCAATTTGGAAGTCATTTGTCTTGGTACACAAAGGCCCAGATTCCCCATAGAACAAAACAGCATACTTCCAGACTCAAAGCTACATTGGCAAACCAGAAGTCTTAAAGCTGTTATTATAAATCTGTCATCATTGTTTTATTGTTACTCCATGTTGCTATAACTCCACAGCTAACATTGTGCCTTGGGAAGAAAGCATAGATGAAATCTGTTTCCCCATTAATTTAAAAACTAGAGACACAGTTGTCTGCTACCATTGCAGTCAGATGAGCTATCATTGTGAGTCAGTATTTCTTGTGTGCCTGTTTTAATACATACAGATCAACACTTAGGTAAGACACAGCAGAAGAAAATCCAAAGAAAAGAAAGGAAGAGGTAACAGGTAACAAGGGAAGGGTTAGAAGACTGAAGGAAAAGAACTTGATAAAAGGCATAAGAGGTAGAGGAGAGGGGACTATATGACCTCCTTTACCCCATTTCTATGATTCTGTAGAAATAATAGAGGGTCTTGTTTTAGCAAATCCCATTTCATATTACACATTTCCCTTGCCTATATTTTGAGTCTGTTGATGGTGCTATACTGATGGAAAAAACATGGTAAAGAAAAAAGGGCAAGAGAGTTCTCTAGTTTTAGGCCAACACAGGGGAATGGGTTGTAATTTATAAAAATAAAATAAGTTGTAATTAAAACAAACAAACAAACAATAAACAACAACAAACTATTAATTGAATCCCTGTAAAAATTATATAAAAAGAAAGAACATGCAAAATTACAGAAAAGGAGAATGACAGACAACTCAAAAAAAAATGTTTCTCTCTTTTAAGGTGTCAGGTGACAGTTACATACACCAGCAGATAGTGTGATATATTTGTCTTAATCCGTGGAAGAGAGGTGTCTGAGGAAGACATGTCATAGTGAGCCTATATTCATATTCCATAATCTATTAGCAAGTACAGCTCTTCTGGTTGATAAGAAGCATTTCTGCTGACTCCTCCCACTAACTCAATAAAACCAGTGACAAGCAAAAGCACATCCTCCTGTATTACCACAAAGAAGTTTAGACAACCAATAATCCTGAGTGGGGTATGCCCACATGCAGTAAACCAGACATCTGTTGAAGCCCTATTTAAATACACAGCATAGGCATACCTACCTAATCTTTCACTCTCATGTGTACGCCATGTTATATTCTTCCAGTGGAATCTATTGTGTCCTTCTTACCAGTTATCCATGGGTATGCAATTAGAAGTGAAGCAGGCAGACAGATGTTGAGCAAGCACTGAGACGTCACCATTCATCATCAGCTAGCAGATACTGAACTTGGCTGACTACCCCAGTTTAGTCAGATAGCTTGGCAAACTGTCTCTCAGCACTAGGTTTTTCACTCAGGCTCTTAAATTGTACTAAAAGTTCACTCTGTAAATCATGTAAAACTGGGGGATGGGACTGGCTTCATTTTTGCCATCAAGCAAAGTTCTTAGAAATTCAGACCTTTTACAAGCAGTGTTGCTTCTCTGTTTGAGTCTCACCTTTCATCCCAAGATAGCATCACTGTCTATTTAAAAGAGAAAAGGGCATTTGGCCAGCTATTAAATTGAATTCCTTTCCTCCATCCTGCATGTGCTTAGTCTTGCATATGAAGCATAAAAGGAAAAACCAAAGGTCTAATAGATGGGACCATAAGGAGCTTCACATACCATCTCTGAGTAAAAGAGATCAAACAAAGACTTTCAGGAACTCAGAAACATGTCATCATATGTGGTATTTCTCTTGTCAGCAGCAAAGCTGTCCCTAATGCGCAGCACACTTAGCAAATCAAGAATGCTTCAGGCCAAATTTGGGTAAAAGCTAAAGCTTTGCCTCCCACAGGTTTTATCTACAGCTGCTGAAGCAAACATTTCTACCTTCCCTCCCTCACTGAATGGGAGATTGTGTTTCAGACCATTGTTTTCTGTAGACACTTATTAACCTTGTTGAATTTAGAGCAGGGGATTGCACTCAATATCTATTGATTAGCAGTCAGTGCTGCAGTAATCCTTGGGCCTTGATCAATCTGGGCTGTTGACTAGGCCTTGGTACACAGCAGTGCCCTTTTCAGAAGTCATTGATATGCGTGCAAGGATGTGGGAGAGGCAGGAGGGAAGGTTAGCGTGAAGTCAAGTGTTTATACATTACAGGAAATTCCTGGTGAGGTGATGGCAGCTTTTATCATAGCCTGACACAGTCCAGGGTTTAAATCATGCAAGCATACATCAAATCAAAACACTTCTTGAGACGACATTGGAAAACAGAATCCATTATTCAGAGACTGCAAACAATATTAAGATTTGCCTAGGAAGAAAAAGAATCATCAAATCCTTCCAAGCTCATCTCCTCCAATTAACAGTAATATGATAAAGCTTTGTGGATCATTTGTTTTCACTCTTTGCTCATCCTTTTTGTTCAGTACAGAACATGATTTGACATAGCACCTATTTCTAATAGGGACCCACCTTCTCCAAAACATGATGTCTCTTGCACTGCAGCCAAACTATAAATATACCTATTTATTCAGAGTAAAGCTTGACATTTTTGACATGCTGTTCACTTTATCCTCCTGCTAGCTTTCATTCAGTATTGATTTCAGTCTCAGATTTACAAGCAGTGAGGGTAATACCTTGGGAAGACCATAGTGTATCCTATTTCCAGTTGCCAACCACTTTTCTCCTCCAGCTCAGCTGCCTTCAGCCAGAAAGCTGTAACTTCTTCAAGTTAAATAAAAACCTGTGTTGCCTTTTTTTTTTTTTTTCTTAATTAATATTAATATTCCAGTCTGAAAACAATGGCAGTTCAGAACTGCTGACTCAGGAGCTGTCCTTTTGGCATATGAGTACAGACGACATCCAGGAATGATATAGGGCAGACAGCTGAGGACAGGATTAGCTATAGATAATTCCAAAGTTTGTTCCCTATTGAACCACAGCCATTTGAAGATCAAAATAAGCTATCAGAGTGTGTAAAACTCTAGATATTGATCCTTGCATTTTTAAGGAAAATGTATTTAAAGAATGTGCTCCTAGAACAGTCTGAAACACTGGAGATATATAGGTTCATGTATCGGTAATACACAGTTGTCTGTGTATTTCCTGATGAGTTTCATAGGGTAAGTCCAGTGGATGGCTTTGGTTAAAAGCCAGAGAAAATGAATAGAGTCTTTTATTATGCAATTGATTCCCTGGTGATCAGATGTGACTAGAACAATCCATCTGCTGGGACTCCATAATTCTTTGTCATATTGAATTAGAGTACTGCTACAGTTTTGCAACAAGAGTCATTTGAACTTCATTTTTCTGTAATCCATCCCTTTCAATATGCTTCACTCTGTGTGTGATGAGAACTTAACCACCAGCACCACCTGGAAAAGAAACAATATAGAGAAGAAAAAAGGTTTTAATATCATCAAATTATGGACCTTCTTCCCATGAACCATATAGTGAACAGGCCATCCTCCTGCCTAGTGGGTCTCCTAACACACCTAACACCGGTTGCTTGTCCAAGGTTGGTTTCCTAAGGCTTTCATTTCTTACTGACAGGACAGATTCCGTCACACCCTTCTCCTTACTCATATTCCTTCTCTTCATAACCAGTTTTCACTGGTCTTGAAATCTTTTTATCTTAAAAAAGGAAATCAATTCAAAATGTGTAAATATAGAACAGATTGCAAAAAAATACGTAACTGCTATATATTCATAGAATCACAAAATGACTGAGATTGGAAGCAACCTGTGGTGATATCTAGTCCAAATCCCAAAGCTTGAGCAGGGTCACCTGGAACAGGTTGCCCAAGACCATGCCTAGTCAGGTTTTAACATATATCTCCACATATATCTCCACAGATGGAGACTCTTTAACCTGTCTGGACAATCTTTTCCAGTGTTTGACTAACCTTAGAGTAAAAATAAACTAAAATAATGATATAAATAAATAAATAAATAAAGTTTCATTGTGTTCAGATAGAATATCATGTGCTTTAATTTGTGTCCATTGCCTCTTGTCCTGTCAGTGATCACTACTGATGTTCCCTCATCTTCATTCCTTCCCACCTGGTATTCATACGTATCAGTATGATCTTCACCAGAGCCTTCTCTTCACCATACTGAACAATTCCAGATCTCTCTGCCTTTCCTCATAGGAGAGGTGTCTCAGTCTCTTAATCATCTTGGCAGCCTTCCATTATATCCTTGTCTCTGTGGTACAGGAAAACCCAGAACTAGACACAAAACTCCAGATGTGGCCTCACTGGTGCTGAGTAGTGGGGAAGGACCACCTCCACCAACCTGCTGAGCAAAAGTCAGGCTATGAGCCACTTGTGATTTAGAGCAAAGGCCTTTATTTGAAACAAAACAAATCAAGACAAAGCAAGAAAAGACAACAAAAGACAATTTGGTCTGTCTTGACACTCAGGAGCTCACTCCATTCCTCATCTCTACCTGCAGTCTTCTCTTACCTATCCTGCTTAGACAAACTGGAGATCTAAACTGTGCAACAGACTTCCTTCAGACACTCACTTGCTTCTGAGGTTGAGCTGCACAAATCGTGTGTAGCTCCTACGTGACTCAGATAGACATGTCTATGTTTTCCATGTATGGAAGTTTTGTGATGTGTAATACCTAAAACCATTTTGGATAGACTTAAGACTTGTCATTGCTTAGAACTGGGATTTACTGTCTTTGTGAGATGATAAATGCAATGTATCATGCTTGATCTATATTTTTTCCTATTAGAAATTCTGATTTTTTGCATTTTTTCCATTCTATTTTTCTGTATTTTCTAATGCTTTTCCACATGTTTATCTCTCAGTTACAATTGTTAATTATCATCAGGTAATTAAGCAATAGAACTCACAATAACAAGAAATTACTGAAACAAAGAATCTGAGAATTCAGAAATGAGATAGCAATTTCAAACACACATTTTATAAGGAAGAATTTTCCTTTTTCAGAATTTAAGTCACCCTTTAATTATTCAAGATGGTGAGGGAAAAGCTAAGTAAGAAGGTTTATCCCATATTTCCCAGCTGCAGGATTTCTCTGGTATTTACCATTGGTTGCTTCAAGGTGACCATAGGTCTGACATAGAATATTGTTCCTGTGCACAAAGCAACTGACGGCTAAAAGCCAGATCTTAACCTACAGTCAACTCCTACAGCTACAACAGCACTATTTATTTTAATACTGGTAAATCTAGCAGTATCCTAGGCCTAGCTTATTGATGTATCTCATATCACCATAGGGAAAGTTCACATCTGAGCTGTAGAAGGATGGAAAGTTAGGCATTAACTGTGCCAAAATATCTAAAACACAGTTTTTCAGAAACTTTTTTTCTTCTCATCTTTATCTACATCCATTGAAACTACAGAGTTTACAAGCAGTCATTTTATTGATTCCTTACTCAGACATGAAAAATACAGCTCTTTGTACTTTTCCCTACAAAATGAATAAGTTCCCATGTATACTGCCAGCTTGTCCACCCCTAAGACTGCATCTGTTTCATGCTACACAGAAAGCACCACTGTGTGGAAAAACAACACCTGACAGTCAAACAGCACGTGTCCTTTAAAGCAACAATAACAGAAAAATCTTGCGGAAGTGAATTATTTTCATTCAAGTGAAACAAAATAATTTTGGTTCACAGTAACAACACTGTTCAGGAGTTGCAAAGAGATCTACACATGGGCAAGTTTGGAATGCTCTCTGCCAGCGGAAGTGGAAGACAGCCAGCTGCATGAAATAAAACAATGATCTTTTTCACCCACACAAAATATATCATACAGCCTGTATTTAAATAAGTAGGCTAAACTCTGAGTGCTTGTGGTCATTCTTGGTGTTTCTTTTTCATCAAATGTGAGGTTTTCTGGGTTTGGGTTTGTTTTTTCATACTTCTTCCTTTTTATTGTATTATTTATTTATTGTACAGACTGAGATGAGAAGGTATCTTTTTAGGTTGCAGTGTAAATGTAGGGAAAGAAACATGGAACAAAGTCAGTCCTTCTTAGAGGTTTAGACCAACTTGATTATTTTCTTCTTTAGGAGTGTGATTCCCAGCTATGAGCAGCACTAGGAAGTCAGAGAGATGGAGCTGGGACAGCAGCTAGGTGAAGAGTAGGTTTGCTATTCCTGCTGGTTCAGGGAACCTGGGTGAGAAATTGCTGGTTTTAGGAAGGTTCATTCCCTCCACCTTTTTCAGATCCATCTGTCACCTCACATATCCCAACACAGACTACAGCAGCGGTGGCTGGCAGTAGGAGTCTGATTGAAGTAAATAGCTCTTTAGTGTCTTGTGCTTTAAGCTAGAGAATAGTGCAAGGTTGGCCTCTCCAGGGTAGGGTTTAACATGTAGTTTATGATCCATGAAGACTTTTCTCTTGGTAATAACTCTCTAAGAGATAGCAAATGTGTGTTTATGTCTAGATACCTTAACTTTTAATTTTTATGCTTTTGCTTTTCCACACTTTACACATCTTTTATTATTATGCCAAATTTGTGGTCATGAAAGTAACAATTGTGCAGATAGTTACTAGCACTCATTAAGGGAACGGATGGCTTAGAGTATATATTAGCACTACTAGTGTAAATCCAGCCAGCTGAATACAGATTGGAAGCTATTTACATCCAATACATTTTTAATGATTTCTGTATCAGTTTGATAATGGTATCAGTTAATGAGATGACTGAATCCAGATCCCAACTCATAAATTTTTTACCTTTTTATGCACTAATTGGCAAAGGTAACAGGTTGTCCTAAGAACCCAAAGTGATTTTGCTGAAGTTAAAGCACTTGAAAAATTATGAGGAATCAGGAGATTGAATAAAATCAATCTCCTAGGGTGCTTACCCCCTGTCTGTCAATACCAGCTCCACAGTGGCTCCCCACTCCTTAGGGTATCTCTGTCAAGTGCATGGACAACTAAACACAAGGCATTTTAACCATGTCTTTTTAAAAGTAAAATTAACTAACGAAATAAATAAATAGAGGGAATCTTAAGGGAGGAATGAAGTATTTTTTATTCCTCATACCTCACTTATGACAAAATATAATTTTAAATTATATTCTCTCTTCTCTGAAGGAGGAAGAGGGATTAGAAAAAGGTCCACCATATCACTCAGGTGAGGTAATGTATTGTAAGTACTGGGTGAACAAAGCCTGGCCTCGGACTGTAGAATTTTATTTGTTCTGAACACAAAGCAGAAGGCCACAAACACTGTGTAGGCATTTCCCTGCTTCTGCATCCTAATATGATTGATATGACAGGAAAACTTATATCAGTTTACCTTTTAATACATAACACATCTTAATAATTCCATTAATGCTTATTTTTTTCCCCACTGACCTTTCCACAAAGCTATTCAGAAGCTGTTGATAAGACTTGTTGCTAGTGAACAACCACAAAGAATGAACTGCATTTTAATTTCACAACACAGTTTGGGGGAAGCTTATATATATATGTATATATATATGTATATATATGAAGTTCCCATTTGTTTTCAAAAATGCTTTAAGGAAGAACTTAACTTTCAGATACACTTATCTTTATAAGAGAATATTACCTCATGAGCAACATGTGTAACAATCTTGTTACACTTAATATTGTGACATCATATCATCAAAATCTAAAACCTAAACGTCCACCACTACCACAGCTTCTGAATGCTGGCATATCTATTCATTTTCTAATTATTAATTCTTTCACTCATTTAGTTTCATGAATATTTAGCTTTCTTGAATGCCTCTTTTCCCTTTTATTTTTGTAACAATTACACATTTAATGATCACATTCATCTGTCAATATGTTCATGTATCCCATATTTTTCCATGTAATTTCACAAAGTCTTACAGTTCTCTGTAGATTATATATGTGCATATGTAAAAAATACAAAACATTTTGTATTTTAGATAAATAGCTATTGTATCTTTCCTCTTTCCCCTAAACCTAATGGCACTATCACTCGATTTTATCCTTTTCTAATCAGCCACTAACCTCCTGAAACCTTAGACACCATTTTTTCAGCTTCGCTGTTCCTTTAGATATTTTTAATACCTCTACTTGAAACCTACTATCTTGTTATTATGATTTTAAGTTCTGGTCAAGAGCTTTGAGAATGACAAAATAATGACAATCTCACCATAATTTCATAATTTGGAAAAAAAAATCATTCTTATTAGAATATTTATATCAGCATAATATTAAATAACACTTTGCATTATAGACCGTCTCCAACTGCAATGTGCATCTTTATCAACAGAAGCCACTCCTACAATCACTTACCATTTTCCTGAAAATTTGTCTTCACTAGGCAACATGATTATTTACTGATAAATTTTATCAACACAAATATCAATTTGTTTGAATTTCACTACTATTTTATTAAAATAAAGGTGTAAGCCAAAATAACAATGAGCAATAATTAAGCAAAATGTCTTGTTTTTATGGAATTGCCCTTTGCAAACTTTCATTCTGGAATGCAAATCCTATCACTTTAATTATATGTCTATTATCAGGGGATATGAAAGTGTATATTAAATTAATGAAATGGATTACCTCAGTTACACAGTGGTTATCAACAGGAAGAGCTCCCAGTTTTCATATTATGTACATCAGTAACTTTAATTGCATTAGGCTGAGCTAGGAGAGCTATTTTAGGAGGTATTTCAATAGCACAACAATTTCTGCTGGCTTTTTGCCTGCTGTAGTTCAATTTCTGAGGGTTCCCTCATAAATGCTAACTTATTATTTCTGTCAGTCATGCTTTAACAAACATTACCTCATTAAAACTACCCTAAAGTGGCTTCAGTTTTGAAAACTCTCCATTGATGTCTCTATGAGACAACTGGTGCTGGAGGGTTCTTTCTTGCATTTGGGTTAAAAGATAAGAGTGTTATAGAGTATGAATTTGTAAAAGACCAGTTTGGGGGCCAGCAGCACTAAAAATGATGGACTGTGATGAGCTCAGGCTTTGTAAGATAGGATACAAGGCTGCCTATGATATTAAAAGTATGAAGCAAATTAGCTTTTAAATTATGGTTTGCAAGTACTAATACAGAAGTGTAAAATCAATTAGCTGTCAGCTATTGGTTAATAGTGACTCAGTGACCTGCCTTGCTCCTGCTGGGAGTTGTGAGCAGAGGTTTATAATGGGGAAGGTACAGTGTTTCTTCTCTGCTAATAATGTATTACATGCTGAAGTCAGTTTATCAGAAGGTCTTGGTAATATTAGTGAAATAAACAGATATTGGTGAGATCCCACACTGCTACGTGCAAGCTTCAGACAATGCACTAGGGTAAGGTGACCGAGCCAAAAGGATCTCCCAGGGATCATTCTTAAGGACATTGAGGCAGATTCATCCCTCATGTAATTTTAGGGAAGATGCTTGTTTCTAGCGTACATCTGCCTGAATGCATAGCAAATATCATTCCAGTGACCCTACTGATTTACAGCATTATGACAGAGGATGGCTGTAAATTTAAGAACATTTCTCTTAGTGTCAGAGGTAGGTAAAGTAAAATTCTCCACCCGTTAAGGCCTGAGGCAAGAACATGAACAGCATAGTGAAGACCCATGGGAACTGAATGTTAGTTGCTAGATTTTATTATCCCAAAGAACACAAGAGTATTCTAAGAAACATTCAGGCATTTAAAATACATAAAGAGAAAGCATCCTTGGCCCAAGTTCTATAGCAAACCAGCAGTGTTTTTATGCATTTTTGTCAGCAAGTGAAGATCCCAGTAAGCAGTAAGACAAGTCTACTGCCTTAATAAGGCTTGCAGTTATTCCTAGTGCAACTACATAAGCATTATCCTTAGATGCTGATAATACACTTTGACCCTATGCCTAAACACACAGCAGAAAGGAAGGATTAACATGGAATGTGGTTTCAGAAATAGATGAATTAGTCTGGATAAACTGTTAAACTCATACCCCAAATTCAAGAGGATGTAAAAATCTAATTGCCCATCTATTGGTCATTTTTGTTTAGCTAGGTGCTTACATGGTCATATTATCAATGTCTTTCAGTTCTTCGCAAGAATTAGTTTGGCCTCATAACCTCATTAGTTAAATCATGTCCAAATGGGGAACTAGAAATTAAAGCTCAGTTTCACAAAACACCTAAGATGCCTACTGCATGAGATAGGGAGGATTTAAGTGCTGAATTTGGAAACTACAGAAATGCCTATTCATCAGTAACATAAGTCTCCCAAGAGTCTAGTTTCTCAATTTCTTTTATTAAAATTCTTTAAATAAGTAAAACAGAAAAGACACGATGTAGACTACATTAATTCCCTTCCAGGAATACAGAAAAACTATATATATACATACTTACATACATATATATATGTAATGCATTCATATAGATGTATCTATCTACCTATATGCATTTATAGACAGATATATTTAACATAGAAATATAGTTTTGTTGTTGTTTTCCAAAAAATAATATAGCATGAGAACAAGGAAACCCATAGCAGAACCTGCAGCCATAACCCTTTCTTTATTCATATCTATTTATCTAGTCTTTGTTATGAATATAGCTGGGCAAGATGTGGGAGCAGGGAACAAGTGCTGACCCATTTAGGAGGATATTGGAATACTGTGATTTAATCAGTGAGGTAGGTCTAGCATTGCAGAGTGCATGTGAACAATGTCTGGCCTGACACAGAGGAAAGGATAATGTGGGGAAGAGGATGAGAGGACATGGAGACTGTGCTAAGGAGCTGCACTGAGAGAATAGTGGGAGAAATCTGACTACAGATGGGTGAAAGAAGATAAATGAGCATGAGTGCACAGATGAAGAAAGATGTGAACAGACTGCATGGGGGAGAGGGAGAAAGATGAGTGGGCTGAGTGGTGCCAGCAAAGTTGGATGTCCTGGTAGTGTACCACAGCACAGGGTGACAAAACTCAGTGGAATCTGCCTAGTGTACAAGAATCTCAGAAAGTGACAGTAGCATCCAGGTTACTAGGACTCAAGAAGAGTGTGGGTAAAAATTGCTTTCCAAGATCATCTTATGCTGAGACCTTTTGTTAGCACTGCTCATCACCAGTGCCAACCTGAGACCAACAAGGCCTCTTGCCATGTTTTGGCAGTCAATTAAAGGATTTCTTCTAGTTATCCAATTTATTTATTTATTTATTTATTTACTTCTTCCTTCCTTTTTTTTTTCCCCTTTTTCTTTTCTTCCTCCTTCCCCAGGTATTTACAGGTTATCTTTTTGAAACCAGAAGAAACGTTACATGATTGTAATTTGGGATACTAAAACTTCAGGTATTTTTGTTGTTTTTCTGCCCCCTTACTAGTAATTTCCAGTGACATTTAAAATAAATTAGGAGATGACTGCTGAACAATGCTTCTAGGGATTTGAGGCGTTGCCATTGTCAGAAATGACAGCATGCAGACACATCAAGTTTGCTCAGAAAGGGAGCTCTTCAATGTAAAATATGATTTATGTTTTTCAAGTGCCAATTTTGGTAACATTAAAGTAATGTGAACACTTTTTCTTTAGGCTTGCAACCTTCAGCAGAGGTCACATGCCTCTTCTAAACTCTATCACAACTTTTGATAATGCTTGTATTTGAATTTTTAAACTAAAGACAATGTACATGCAACAGTTTGGGTTAAGTGGTTGAGCTAATTTACTGACAGACATTTAAATTTACACTGAAGTCAGCTGAACATCCACTGGCTTCAGTAAAATCAGGCCTGGTTTCATGCCTGGCCCATCCTCTGGCCCTAAAGACAAATTGCATGTAGACAGGTTTCTCCTAAAAACCTGGGTGATCTCATGAATACTTCCTACTGAATACTGAAGTTCTTTATTCAGGGTGATAAACTGAATTGGAACAGCATGATTAGGCAGGTCCAAGTCTATGCCAGAGCGCATTAACAATTGAAATGTATAGGGGATCAATCAAAAGCCAGCATATGGACCTTCAGCCAGAGCCTTGCTTCTTGCTGGAGAGACAGCCCAAATATTACTGTCACTCATTTGGCAGCATCCTTGTGCAGAGTAGGCTATAGTTTAAATTTCTGTGGTTTATACTGTATCCAATACAAAGGCAAACACACTAGAAAAAGCACTTTGTTTCATCTAAGAGTCCTGCCAGGTGGTGGGTAGAAGGGTTGTGACACTTAGCAGTTTAAAGGGTAAGATAATTCCATACTATCCTTTACTTTGTACACGTTACAATATCCAAGGTTAAATGTGAAGTGCATAAGTTCTTCTGCATTTTCTTACACCTTTAACTCTGCTATTTGCTGCTTTGTACATATTTTGGCATCTTTGGGATGTGAAAGGTTATATATAAAACTCAATTCCGTTTAATAATGAAGTTAGGAAACAAAGTGATCAAAGTTTCTTGCAGGAGATTCACAGTCCTCAAAGGCTGGGGAAGATTTACAGATTCTTTCTGTAATATACAGAAATTACCTTACTTCTACATTAATGCTTTCACAGACTTTTTTTTTTTTTTTTCTTTTTCCCTGCTCATTTGAGTAGCTAGATGCTTACACAGGTTTGCATTACTTAATGAAAAGGATAAAATATATTTTGAGATCTATACTCATCCTGATGAATTGTAGTGTGATGTGATCTTTTGCAGGTACAAAATATGTCTTCTGGGTTGTAGCAGTTTATTTTATTTCTCTGCGGTATTTTATTTTATTTTATTTTATTTTATTTTATTTTATTTTATTTTATTTTATTTTATTTTATTTTATTTTATTTTATTTTATTTTATTTCTCAGCAGTGTTTGCCTACACCAACGTATTTGATACATTTACCAAGCTTTTCTTTCTATGTTTTACCAGTGCTGCAGGCAAAAACATTTTGGCAAATCAGAGTTACATGCAGAAAACCACTTATTATAAATGAGCTTGGGATGATGGTTCTAGTTGCACTCTCCAAATCCATGGATGACACCATAAAGGAAGAAATAACAAGTCACATGTCTCTGCCCTCACCTTCCAGAAAAGCTGTTTATTTGTTAATGAGTGAACCTATGAGCCCATCCATTACTTGTCAGAATCTCGATGGCTGCTGTCAACAATATTCAGAATTCCTGTAAACTTGGCCTTCTCCTTACCTCTGCCAGTTATAAAATGAGACAGGTTGATTATTGCACCCATGTGCCTTCACTCTTCTCTCACTCTCATGCACACACACAGTCAAATGCAGACATAGTTTTGGTTGATGATTGCTCTGAACGTGATTGTGCAGTCAAAGAGGCTTTGCAAATACATTTCCCTAAAACAAGCTGATGTGTTTGGCTTCTTAGCTTGACACAACCACAGCATTAAGAAGAGATTATTATTGGGGCCCAACCAGGCTAAACCAGGAAATGTCCTTTTGTTAAAAAAGCATGCACAGTGGTAATCATATTCTCATCTGAGTGGGAAGGGGCTACCTCAATAGTGTGGCCCAAGAGCTAAAGAGCTTATTTTCTAAATCCCTTCATCCTTTCTAGAACCATGAGACATTGACAGCAAGTCACTTAACTCGGTCCAGCCACAGCTGTGTGGGTTTTGCATAATTAATTATTTATACCAAGGCAGACACAGTAATTAACTTCCAGATGAATATGATATTCTGATCAGAAATGCTTTGCATTTCAGCCGTCCCTCAAGCAAGTAACTGTCAAAGCCGGACTGTTTGACAGAGTGGGCCCTGCCAAAATCCCTCCCAGACATCTGTTCCGAAACAAAAAGAACAGATTCTCAAAGCAGCGCGTGCAGACGTTGCCTTGTTTCAGCAGGCAAAGAATAACCAAATCACAAATTTTGGCTAATTTTGTCCAGTTTCAAGACAGTACGCCGAACCTCACAAAAAGCCAGGACCTGTTTTTTCAGTCACAGGCACTGGTGTAAATTGAGTGTTGCCTTTTTGAAATCAATGGCCTGCACTGATATAAGGCAGGTGCAGGTTGGGAACGAAGCCCAGGGGATTTGATCCGAGGCAAATTTGAAGACAGATGGCAATTTTTTGATTTTCTTTGTTTTGGTGAGCAGAAATGAACAATAATCATCAGCATTACAATAATACTGAATCGTTTACTGGCTATTACTGCCGTCTGCAACATAATAGTAATTCATTGAAAGAAGAATTTTGCACCAAGAAGCAGTTTTTCCTATTTTAACAGAAATTTGTATTAATCACTAAGGATTGTGGTTAAACATTCAAAAAAAAAAAAAAAAAAAAAAAAAGATAGGAAAGAATAGATACCCTGAATGCATACACTGTAACTAGAGCTGATTGCAGATTGCATTTTGTTGATAATTTATACTGTGTACCCTTATAATCACAGTGTTATCCTGCTACATGTATGTGCTGGCTGCAGTGGATGACACGATGATGACTGCAAGGAAGATGTTACAGTATGGTGTATAGTGGAGAGATTCTCTCCTGATGGATGGCAAACCTGTTTTATTTGTTCACTGTCTGTGCTGGAACCCAGAAGATGTCTGCTGGTATGGCATATCCTGGCTGCTGTGCTTGGGGCATGGCTGAGCACCCCATGTTTCTATCAGAGGTGGAAGGGAGGCTCTGATGAACCGGGATGAACAGACGGTCATCAGCCAGCCTTCAGCTGGGGAATTCCTGGAGGGTGTAGATTTGTGATAGGGACTGGCATTCCCACCCTACAACCAATCCATTCAGATGGCCTGACCTTCAGGGTTGGATCAGCAAGCTAAATTTGATGAAAAAACAAAAGCCAACCAATCAACCAACCAACCAACCAACCAAATAAGTAAATAAAGAAATAAAATAAATAAACACCACCGTTTTTCTGCTGTTGTGTCATTTTTCTGCTGTTTTAGTTCACTGGAATGATTTACTATGGTTTGTGGTAAGTACAAAGGAAAAATGGGAGAACAAGGATTGGCTCAGCTGTTTTACTCAGCTTAACACCCCAGGAAAATCTAGAGCAGGCACAAATTGCCAGACTTCAAAGGTGAAAGGATGGAAAGGAGACTTTTAGGTGTAGAGGAGACTGTGTGGAGTTTGCTCCAAACCAGAAAGCCCTGCTTGAGAGCTGCTTAATCTAAAACAAACCTGGAGAAAATGAGACATTCTTCAGGAACCAGGGAGCATTAGTAAGCTTATTTTCAAGCCATTATATAAACTTGTTCAAATGGGACTTTTAATTTTTATTTATTTCACAGTCACTTTTTTTTTTTCAGGTTAGAAAAAGCCCTGGTGATTTTTTTTGGTATGCTCACCTTTAAAACTTGGATACGGGCACACCAAGCCAGCTCGAGTGCTGTCCACTTTGGCCTCAGCCATCACAGCATACAAAGAGCCATGCAAACATTTCACGCTTTAAAACATATGTTTGTTAAAATACCAAAAAGGAGGACCAGAATTAATAAATTCATGTATACCTACAGGCATCCAGAAATATTTCTAACTTTAGGTCACCATGGGTACCTAAATAATTTCACAACACTAGCAAGAAGCCAGACTAAATCTCTGTGAGCAGATTCTGTTACAGCTGCCCAGTGACATATGATTTTCCCATTCTCTGAAGTGTGTGACACTGGTAACCACTATAACTAAAACCCACTATATGGGTTTTATTCAGTATAAACTGGTCTCAAGAATGCAGAAATCAGGAAAAAGGAAAAAAGAAAAAAAAAGAGTTAAAGGATGTTGCATCAATCCTCATATGGCAATTCTTAAGTTTCTGTAATGACGAAAGACCCTGATTCCAACAAAAATATTCTCAAAGTTGTACAGAAAAAATTGTAAATTGATTTCACCCTGGCAATGCCCCTTTTCCCAAACAAATAAAGCCAGGGTGACAGGTAGCTAGGCATTTCATCATTAGCATTTTCTATTTATAAACCTATTTAGTTCTGTCAACATGCCTACAATTTACAGTGACAGTGGAGAGAGGTAAAGGACTGCCTCGTAGTTTCTCATCAAAGTTCAACTTTGCACTTTCCAGCTCTACATCTATGAAAAAAATATAAAGTTATCTAGGGAAAGACATTTCCATCACATCTTTGGGAACAAAATAGATCCCTTCACCTCCTCCCCCCTTAACATAATAATTTAAATTCACAGAAAAAAAAAATAATAAAAAATGTCATTTAGCAGTCTGCTGTTTACACAAATTAGACATAAACCTTTATTGTGGTCTAAAAGAATAAGGAAAAAAAGCTAGTGGTAAAGTTATCAGTGTTTTTATAACCATCTCACATAGGTGCCTCCTTTTCTTTGTGTCTGCTCAGCCAGAAGAGGACCTGTTGTCATACCCATGGAAATGGCAGCCTGCACAAATGCATTATTGCCCTTGAAGGCTTAAGAGTGGTCAAGCAGCTCATCAAATCCATTGCCTCTGCAAATTTGCCTGGTTTCACAACTTGGTTTGTGGTGATTTATTTGGAGAGGTCTGTAGTCTCCAGTGGCACGAGGTACAAAATTCAGCTTGGCTCCCAAAAGGTCTGCTGCTGCCTCTCCATTTCCTTGTGCATTCAGTGCATGCTTAAAACTACTTTTACAGCAGCTTGCAACTTCTCTTGCAACCCTTTGCCCTCTACACAGTGAACATGGCAGAAAGGAACCACATGGGAACTCTGCGATCTAAATAACTCTCTGCTCTATTTATTGACTGCAAAACCCAAACATACATACACTGTTCTGTGTAGTTCAGCTATCCAAAACCAATGAGGACACCCAAGGTACTTTAAAATTTTTGACAATGTCCCTAAGCAAATTCTTCTACCATCCTCAACTTCTAATCCATTGTCATCCTTACTACAAAGGTAGTGAAGACACACTCATTTTATTACACACCTGGTGAAGACACACTTTACTTTTAAACCCAACTCACAGGTTTGCAATGAGAAATCCAAACCACTGTTATAAAGCAGTTGGTTTTATACAGCTACGTTTTTGATATATTCACAAATTATCTTTTATAACTATTTTAGTTTGAGGAACCAGTTGCTGAACTAATCATTTTATTTCCACTGTCATTCTTTTTCATTCAAAGCTAATTTTGTATGGCAGTGCCCCAGATATGGAACCCATGACAAAAATGCCTCCTGAGGAGCTTTACTGTAAAGATGACATAATTTTTTCATATTTCATAATCCATATGTTATTTGAAAAGAAAGGGTTGGGCTTTGGAAAAATCATTTTTCTACATTTCTTTGCAGCCTTTATGAACTTAACCAACCTTATTCTAATGAGAACAGTAAAAGGAAAGAGGTTCCTGGAACCACAACTCTTCCCACAACAAACATCCCATGACTGTCCCTGTTTCCACAGACCATAGCAGAAGAGAAGATCAGGCTTCTAGTTTGAAACTCTTAAGAACGTTTCACAATCTGAATTTCAAAGACTAAGATCCTTGTATTTATTGAAAAAGAATTTGAAATTCCAGATTCCTAATACTAAGGTCAATACATAAAAAAAAAAAAAAAAGTTCAAAATTCTGTGTTACTATAAGAGGATTCACATAGCTAACATTTTACATGATGTTTGGAAATATGGTTTTGAAATACTTTTTTGGTTTGGTTTGGTTTGGTTTGGTTTTTCAAGAAAAGGAGCTAAGAAAAGCCTTTTTCAAGAAAAGGAGTTAAGTTCATAAAGTCATGTAAACCAGGAAAAAATAAATTTGATTTTCTGTCTGAATTTTTAAAGCCTCAGAATCGTAATTCAGTGTGCTGGCCATGAAAGCGGAGGCAGCTCCAAAGAAGAGTCAGAATGGTGCTTCAACATGCCAGTTGTCTGCTTCTTTTATTGTTGTTGTTATTGTACCAGTGTTTAAGTTGCTTTTATATGCCCCATTTTCTGGCCTTTTTTTCTAGACATGCAAAGTCAGCAATTTCAGCAGTATCTCCTGCAAATCCCTCTGCAGATAGCTGTAGTGCATGCAGGCAGAGCTGACAAGTCAATGAAGTGTATGAGAGAAACAGGAAAGAAGCATCTTTAAATTCCATGTTCTTGACACCAGCACAATGCTAGTGATGCCCCTAAGCAGTATGCTTGAGGGGAGGATCATGGTCCAAGCAGCCAGCATATGTGGGGCAGAAGAAAACAACTCTTCTGCTGCAGCACAAGTGTCATATACATAAATATGATCAAAGAAATGAGAAATGGGTAATGGTGATAGTCCCTGTCAATCACCAACAGCAGAAATTAGTGGGTTTTGCCAGGTGATTTCTAGCATATCAGATTCAGTCTTACGTCTAATACATCTCTTTTCTCAAAGTAGACGCTCTGAAGAAGTAAATCTTTGCAGAAGAGAACAGTGCCAATTCTATTTCATCCAAGGCGTCTTTCCTCAGTACGGAGAGATGATGTTTTTTCCCCTGTAGAATATGAAGGCACATAAGAGGACAATTAATAGTGAAAACCCAGCAGGGCTGCTGCATGCGAGTATGCACAGCATGCTCCCCCGTTGCTTCTGGACTGGCACTAGCCTGTCACATGTCTGGAAATGAAGCATTCTGGAGCCTTTATTAAGATTCATGGGAAAGGCAGGCCCCAAACCCACAGACAGCACCAGCATGAAGCATCTCAGCCTCCTCTCTCCCATAAGCACTGCCAGCACATCTGGCTCAAACTCTAGAGGGGAATGAAGAAGCTGGGAGGGAGTATAAAGTGAATCTGTCAGCATTTGCTTGCATGACAATCTGCCATGTAGAATACGTGCCATGCACAATACAATGCTCTCAAGCCTCTGGTCCCCTACTACACCCTGGCTGTAGGCTAGTGCACTCGCATTTCTCTCATACATGCCAGAGAAGGACTACAGACCTTCACAGGGCTTCACAAAGGGCTGTAATGTCTGCATGGGGAGGAGATCACTTTTTTTTTTTTTTTTTTTTTCCATTTGTGCTCTTTTGTAGGACCCATGGCAGCCTTAAATCCCAACTCTTCAGAGAAACTTTGAAAAATCCTGAGGCTCTCAGGCAATTTGATTTTTATTTTTTTTATTTTTTGAGTCTTTGCTCCTTCTTTCTGCTTGTTTTTTACAATTTGATTAATTATTGGTGCTTCATGTGATTGTGCCTGTGTGCATGCATCTGTATGCATACTGTATGTATGCAAGTGTATGCATATACACTTAATACTTGATGATTCATGTATATCATCTCACTCTAGATGCACATACAAACACAAACTGCTTTCTGATAAGCTGAACCCAAAAAGAATTTGTTTCTCCCTTTTCTTGCATCTTTGCATGAGCTTTTATAGCAGGATACAGCTTGTGTTAAACAATATATTCATTTCCCATTCTCTGTAATGCTTCTTTTTACTATCCGAAACTGCAAATTGTATACAAATGCTGTTACTTTAAGAGCCAAAAACAAAAACAAAAAGGTTTACAGACTGTCACAAGTAGAAAAGATGTCCCTTTCCATTCTTTCTTCCTGCAGCACTTACAGCAAATCTAGCTCCCTCTGACCACTTCAACAAACTGCTCAGGCCTGAGAGGCAGAGATATGTTTCTGCTGCTTGCTGGATGAGTGGGAGGGCAAGCAGAGCTCCTAGATATAAATGGATCTGTTATTCCACACATTTCCACTTGTTCATCTCAGATCTGGATCCTTAGTTTTTAAAAAAGGACTTCATTTGCAACAAGCTTGGCAGATAATCTTGATATCCAAGGGCTTCTGTTGCGTGTTACATGAAATGCTTTCTTGCTTCACAAGGGAAACAAAAAGATAAATTCTGCCTGTGCAAATGAGAAAAAGAGTTATTTCTAGAGTACCTGGAGTTTCCAGAGGTCCTACTGCTGGTGTTTAGGCACACCAATCAGGTGCTCACTCTAGGCTGTAGGAGTATATATGCCCACTTTAATGCCTGCGGCAACAGGCTCTGTGCTCTGAGTTAGGCTTCAGATTAAATGCCCCACTAGCCAGAGTTAGGCATTGCCGCAGAGGCAAGCCTCCATACAGTGTTTGTACCATTCACATTTCATTTTTAAAGGAGTGTTTGTAAATCTGCAGTCCTTTCAGATCATTAAAGCCAGGAAGGGCCTGGAAACCAGGCCTCTCCCTGCCTGAGGGTGGTGGTGTCCTCGTCACATCCTCAGCTGGGCTGTCACTGACGTCCTCCACTCAGCCACTCTCTAGGGGTGCCAAGGAATGGCCTTGAGTCTTAACCTACAAATCACCATGGCACATAACCACAGGCACACCTCAGCGTGCCCACCAACCAAGCCCAAAGGCCACAAGAGATCATGAGCTAACCAAGCATTTGCAGTCAGCTGAGGCTGGGCAGCAGGTTTCTCTTTCTTTGGTCATCTAAATCTTGGCTAAGTGGCACATGGGTCAGTAGAGGGGATTCACTGTGTGATAAGCTACATTTCAAACTGAAATTCCATTAAATAAAAAACAATAAGGTTTTGAGAAAGATAAAATATATCTTTTTTTTTTTTTTTTCTTCATGGGTCCCAATGGGATGCATCTGTGCGTGCTAAGGGAGCTGGCAGATGTGATCGCTGAACCGCTGAGTGGACGGCAAGGTGGGTTGAGAACTGGCTGTCTAGCCGAGCTCAGAGGGTGGTGCTTGGAGGAGCAGAGTCTGGCTGGAGGCCTGCGACTAGCGGTGTTCCCCAGGGGTCGGTGCTGGGTCCGGTCTTGTTCAACATCTTAGTCAATGACCTTGATGAGGGAATAGTGTCTGCCCTCAGCAAGTGCACTGATGACACAAAGCTGGGAGGAGTGGCTGACACGCCAGAAGGCTGTGCTGCCATTCAGCGAGACCTGGACCAGCTGGAGAGATGGGCAGGAAGAAACCAAATGAGATTTAATAAGAGCAAGTGTAGAGTCCTGCACCTGGGAAGGAACAACCCAAAGTATCAGTACAGGCGGGGGGACGACCTGCTGGAGAGGAGCTCTGAGGAGAAGGACCTGGGCATCCTGGTGGGCAACCATGAGCCATGAGCCAGCACTGTGCCCTTGTGGCCAAGAGGGCTAATGGGATCCTGGCGTGCATTAAAAGGAACGTGGCCAGCAGGTCAAGGGCGGTGATCCTCCCCGTCTACTCTGCCCTGGTCAGGCCTCACCTGGAGTTCTGGGCTGCCGGTACAAGAAAGACAGGGATATCCTGGAAAGAGTCCAGTGGAGGGCCACAAAGATTATACAGGGCCTGGAGCATCTTCCCTGTGAATAAAGGCTGAGAGACCTGGGTCTGTTCAGCCTGGAGAAGAGAAGACTTAGAGGGGATCTCCTCAGTGTATATAAATATCTGAGGGGTGGGTGAGAGAAGGATGTAGCCAACCTCTTCTCAGTGGTTTGTGGGGATAGGACAAGGGGCAATGGCTGCAAGTTAGAACACAGGAATGTCCGCACTGACATGCAAAAGAACTTCACGGTGAGGGTGACGGAGCATTGGAACAGGCTGCTCAGGGAGGTTGTGGAGTCTCCTTCTCTGGAGATATTCAAGGCCTGTCTGGACACCTACCTGGGCAGCCTGCTCTGAGGAACCTGCTTTGGCAGGGGGGTTGGACCAATGATCTTTCAAGGTCCCTTCCAACCCCTACAGTTCTGTGATTCTGTGATTCTGTGATTCTGTGATTCTTCTGAAATTAAAAGGAGTATTCCACAACCCTTAATTTTTTAATGAAGTAAAGGTTTCATTTTCATCATGTTAGCAGATCATTTTAATTTGATTGTTTTCAATACTAATGCAAAAGTCTAAATGTTAGAGTGAGAATGAGATGTTTTGCATTTGACCTTATCAAGATTAAATAATTCAATAATTGCATAAAAAATATGCTGCTGAATTTGATATGTTATTAAAAAAAAAAAAAAATCACTGCATTTTTCTGTTAATCAGCAGTTTCTCACAAAAAACATACTATTCATAGCTTGTAGACTAGTTCTGTCTTTAAGCAGACACTGGAACAAGCCTATGCAGTTTCTCTTATTGGTGCACTTTTTCTATTTGACTGTTCTTGCAGAGATTTTTGACCTACTCAGCATGACATGTAACTATTGTTGCCTGAAAAACACAAGTTCAACACTTCCAAAGAGAAAAGTTAAATATTTCAATTTATTGTTAAATACTTTATATTTCATTGATGAAAAAGCAATGATAATGTATTCAGTAAAACCCTTGACTTCAAATGTGTGCTTGCCGTATTTGTCTTTGCTTAGAGAGGAAAAATAATGCTTCCATTTTCATTTTTCTGATGTCTGAAAAGAAGTCTTTCAGCTGATTTTTCTTTGCAGCATGGTGAGAATGGCCCAGCTGTACCATAAACAGAACACTTAGCCTTGCATTCAGAAATCACCAGCTTGCATTGAAAAGTCAGTTACTCTTGTATTCAGGAAAGAAAAGATCATATGAATGACAAATCATTTGAAAAGCAAGATGTGTTTTTCCAGATCTTTTCCAGAGGTCAAAGGACTCATTTTATGTTTTTCCCAAATTACATTTTCCTTCAAAAGTAATAAATTATTAAAATTTTATATAAAACGCATATTTTACTAATTAGAATATAGAAGGTATGACCTCTGTTACTTGCTAGATGTATAAATGCATTGCATTGTCCCACTGGTATATTTTAAGGAAATTATAATATAAATCAGGTATTGAATGTGAACATCTTTCCATTCTAACACATTTTAATGAACTTCTTTCAACGCTATGATACACAACCAAGATTTTAACTCTAACTTACTATGCACTACAGTTTGTAAGCCATGCCATTTGTGCGCTGCAGTGTTGGTTTTGCTGTTGTTGTGTTTTTTTTTTTCTCTGTTAGAAAATCAGTTCTTGCATTTTAAGTTGAATAGAGTACCTTTACCCAAACTGTGTATACACTTTTTAATTACAGAAATTACAGATAAAATCATCAGCTGCCTAAAAGTAATCTTTATAAATAAATAAATAAATAAATAAATAAATAAAAGTAATAAACCTAGAAAATGGACATATTGCACAATTATCATTTAAAAAATAAAGACAGATGGTTTGAATAAGTGGCAAACTCATATTTTCATTGACTAGAAGCCTACATGTATTTGAGAAAATACTTTGAAATTAATTATTTGCCAAAAAAAGATGTCAATGTTCTGGAGCTCTGCCACACTGTAGCATCTTGCTTGGTTGGATGAATGCGTGAGGGGAAGGAAGATATGGACTCTGTAATGATCTGTCATAATTCAGAGCAGTGGGGCAGATTCAAAATTAAAGCCAGCTCCAAATACCCTAGAGGATCCAGTTTCATACTGTAATATGTCAAGAGTTCAGGAGTATTGCTTCCTTCGTCTGCAGTCACATGTTCAGCTTCACTCCTCCTCAAAATCTAGCAGTTTTCTTCAGAAATGTTAGTTTCTCATTAACCCTTTGTGGAAGCCCTTTTATTTGATATATTTTGGTCTGGTAAAAAGAACCTGAGTGTGACGAGTGGGTTTATGGAGAACATCTACAACACCTAGTGAGCGCTGGGATGAGAGGAACTGAACCAGGGCCCTGCTCCCCTGCTCTGCTCCTGATTCATCATGTAAGGTTAAGCAATGTCTGTCCCACTGCATTTTTCTTCAAAGCAATAATAATTACATTTATGACTTTCCCAGGATTGTCAGAAAGATTTCACTGTTATCTAGCAATGATCCCTAAAATTCTTGTCAATACATTAAGGCATTTAAGTAGGTGAAATAATATTTTCCTCTTCAACAAGGGACACAATCACCAGTTAGCTTTAATGAGGTTTAACACCCATGCTGTACCAGGCTGAAGCTTTCAAAAAGAGTCCAGTATATTTGGTCCAAACTGCAAAACTGTAAAGGTATCATATATGGTTTTGTCTTAAAAAGAAAAGTAACTTTACAGATTAATTTGGTCGCTTCTGTGTTTAATTAGCTGTGTACCACATAAGGCTGTGGGATATGGGGTTATTTTGGATATACTGATTACCGCATCCGTACTTAGTAAAGTACACCCCATTGCTACCAAATCTTGTGTCATAAATGCCTGACTACAAATGAAAACATGTGAAAGTAGTAGAGACTTTACTCATGCTGCTTGCAGAGCACTGAATGCTTCATATCATGCATAAACTTTTCTGTAAATTGCTTTAATTTATAATTAAAAATAGACCCAAGAATAGATGAAATAGGTTAAATAGGTGAAAACAGTTTTCTGTTCAAAAATGTCTGACATTTTGATGATTTAGCAATGTGGTTTCTATATCAATAATCTATTGTTTCGCTCCAATTCTGTGAAAGTTGGGGGCTACAGTGATTTTAAATCCATGGAAGTCCCCCTCTCTTATCCACCCAGCCTTAACAGTCACATTCAGATTGGCAGTGAGACATATTTTCTCCAACAGCAAGGCAAAATTGGGGAGTTTGGAAGAAGGGGCATGGTCAGTTTGGGGTGTAATCCTGGCTAGAAAATTAACCAAAAGTTTAAAAAGTACTAGGGCTGCACCGCTAAACCTGCAGAAGTATGACGTATATACCCTGTTCTCAGAGCTCTTCTCCAGCTATTTGTACACCCTCATGTACTGAAGGGGTTAACTTGCTTCTTCAGCACAAATGCAGCATATATCTCAAAACAATAATCTTGTTGTAATGAGCAGCTGTTTCTGTTGATAATAAAGATTTTGAAATTATACATGCATTCTCACAAGGTGAATGAAGAAATATATAAAAGAAAACAGAGAAGTACATAATAGGTGTTGCCAAACATGGTACAAAGCAAGGTGTGAGAGCATTTGTGAATGACCACCAACCTTTTCCAAAATGTCAAGTGTGGATAGAAAAAAAACTATTACCTCCTTTAATTACATGCATGCAAATCATTGCCTTTTTTTTTTTTTTTTTAATTTGCTTCCAGTATGATATTGCCCCTTGTAAGCATGGAAAGCCATGTGTTCTCTCTGACCTTATGCTCCAAGAGAGTTTGAGATATTTCGTTGACCCTCCCCCCCTAGACTCTGGGGCTAATATGTCTCATTATCTCAGTGCATAAAACTGATTATTAAGTAGTCTTTGATGAAGCAAACAGGCTTCCACTTGTCCTTTTGAATTATCTCGATATCATTAATTGTTTAGAACTGACAATGAGGTCATTCAATTACAGCATTCTCTCTGTGGTTAATGTCACATTGAGGCTGTTATCCAGAGCAGAGGGGGTTAAATTATCAGTATGCTGTTGCCGCTGTGATCCTAATGTAAATGAACATTTGGTGGTTTATTTATTTTTTTTTTTTCCTTAGCTGCTGGTTACTATGTTATTAGCATATTTGATGTATTTCTCAGCTCAGTTAATAAGCAGTTTTGAAGGTAAAAGATTGATGTTTTAGAAGAGGGTTTATAGACGGTTCTGCCTTGTAACAATATCTGGAACATGTCTGTGCACTATTATGACTAACTGGCTCTGGGTTTAGGCCATATGCACCACTGACAAAGTCTAATCCACGGTCTGTCTGCTGCTTAGGTGTTTTATTACCAGACTCTGGACACCCTATGAATTTCCAACATTTCTTCTTTTTTTCTTTCCTTCTCATTTCCACTGAAACTAAATTCTGCCTTGATGTTAAAGTTTATTAATGTATTTTGCAGGCTTCAGGTGCATTGAGATAATCTGAATATCATTCCTTGTGTCACTGGTACTCAAAGCCCTGCAGTACATACAAGTACATGTATGTTTTGTAAAAAGAACTCTAATGAAGTATTAAGGAGACAATATATGGAAATAGAGGAAATACAAACATTCCTGTTGGACTCAGCGCATAGAATAGCACAGAGGAGCAGATCGGTGTAAAATATTCTTATAAAACCACCACTAGCAGAGCAATTCAGCTGATGCTAATGGGATTAGGGGGAAGAGGCACTGTAGCTGAGTGCTCAGACAGAAGCTGGTAACCCTCACTCTTCCTCAACAACTGTGCTTTCCTACCTTGGCACAGCTCTGGAGGGATGTTAAAGGGTTTGTTAGGGGGGCTGCATCATGGGGCTAGAGCAGCCGTGGGGAGAACTTTTCTGCTACATCAAGGGCCAAGGCCAAGCTTGTGGAGGGCTGTAGTCCTTAGAAGCTCTCCCTCTTCTCCCTTGTGTAGGGCAGAAACTTACGTAAGGAATTCAGACCTATTTCTCAAATATATATATATATATTTAGTTCACCTGCTACCAGTCTTTTGCCTATTATGCTATTTATTTTAGTGCTGCTGCAATGTTTTGGGATCATCATTTTGTTGGAAACCTGTCTCTTTGTCTGAGCAGTGTTCCAGGCAAAGTGATGTGTGTCATTGGCATTAAATCTCACTAAACGATGGCAATGCCTTTTGGTAAGAAATCTCGAGGTTCAAATTCTGCTTCAGGAAAAAAGGCATTTTTGGAAGTTTTGTAAAAATAGAGTAATGTTGAGACAATTTGTATTGTGATTTGTGAAAATCAATCTGCTCTCCTCTGCCCTTTACTCTCACCTGTTTCTGTCATTTTAGAAGTAACCAGAGAAAGAGTGATTCTCAAAGAAACCTTTCAGGTTAAAAATTCATCAAAACTGTTAGGTCTGTACAAAACATTTTGTCTTTGGTGTAGCAGGGTGTTTTGACAAAATGACATTTTGTCTAAACTCTTTCAATGAGCCCTCACTAACAAGCTTTCCTCAGATGTGCAATGTATATCTTATTTTTTCTTAATCAAGCTGGGATACTACATGCATTTTGCTAAGCCCCTTGGCAGCTAATATTTTTGTTAAATTGGCTAGTACATCTGTCAGGCCCAAGACAAAGCTAGGTTTCCCACCCTGAACCTTTCAAGCAGAACCTTTTGTAAAAGACAAAATGCTGTATCTACCTTAAAACATAAAGGATCCTCAGGGCATTGGAAACTAATGTGCTGCTTTAATGCAAACATCCCTTGTGAGGGCTCTCAGTCCTTGTATGCTCAGAACAGCAGGAGAAAGAATACATGAATATAAATGAGCTGCACAGCAGTATTCAGAAAATGGAGCTATAAGAGTTAATGAGATGGTGTCCTGCTGCTGGACGCTTGCATGTTAAAAATCCTGATGGTTATATCCAGCAGCAAGTTTGAAAAACCTCTGCAAAGCTAGTGATGGTGGAGCAATGGTGACTACAGAGTGGAGCCTCTTTCACTGTTGCCTTGCTACAGGCAAAGAGCCTTTGATATAGCTGAATCTAACAAGGGAGGAAAAAAAAGGAAGGATTACTAGAAAATGTTGAGTATGGTGGAACCAAGTAATTATTAATAGCATTACACACTGAACTGCACATGGCTAGTGTGTGTAGGCAGCTCAGTGTGTCTAGCTGCACACAGCAACTGGAAGAGGACTGCAGCAAATTGCACTTAGTTGTGTGCCCGAGCTAAATTAAAAGGGAAAGTTCCCATTTTTGTCACTGTTGGCCACAAAAGTGTTGCCCCACTCCAGCAAAACAATTCGGTGCACCTCTTTCTTGCAACCAGTGCTACTTTTCTATCAAGAGTCCCCTTTTTGGTTCAGGTGCCAGCCACCACCCTGAAAATTTTGTTTGATTGCTCACTATATGTCTAGCACAGATCACTCTGACCTGCTGCTCCTGCTCTATCCTGTTAATTTACCGAATTAACTGGACTCATTACAAGGCAGTAATACATCTGCTGTGCAATGAGACAGCTTTCTACATTGTGGTGAGTATCCTCTCAGTGTACATAGGTGAGATGCAGAGCTGCTTGGCACAGGAGCTGCTGTGATGGATTTGCTCTGCACAAGGCTATGCACATCCCTACTCCTTCAAGGTTCTCCTGAACTCAAAAGTTCACCTCACTCAGGTGGTTCTCATGTTCAGGAACACACAAATACAGGGAGTCACATATCTGAATGCCCCACAGGGGCTACTCCTGCAGTGCTCCAGAAGAACAGTCCCTTACTTCTTTGGTCTGTGATCATGCAGGATGCTCACCTGCATTGCACAGGGTTTGGTGCTGAAAGTGTTTTCATAACCCTGTTTACCTTCAGGAACAATTTGATCTATTAAACAGTATTTTTAAAAGCCTGAGGCCTATAACCAGCATTGATGTGAAGATTAGCTAAGCATGGGGCTTGTTTATACATGTTCAGTGATTATCACCCAGCTGGTGCGTTTTTCACTCTTGGTATTTGAGAATTAACAAACTTGCTGAGTGACAATCCCAACCTCATCTCTAATGAAATTAGCTTCCCTGGCAAGAAGTGATGAGCACAGTTCTGACGGGAGTTACCAGGTGTCACTCCAATATGCTTCATGCAAGTTCTTTTTCTAAGGACTTGTTAACTTGAAAGGGTAGTCTAGAACAGTCGATAAAAAAAAAAAAAAAAAAAAAAAAAAAAGGCCCTGCAGGGATTGCAGGGATACTTCTGTTTTATAATAAGGCCGTCTCTGTGCAAATATTGAAGGTCACACATAGGCCAGAGTATGTCAGCCATCTCTCCTGAAGGTGCCTAGAGGAGACTCAGAGACCAAGCACTGAGATGGGTAGTTTCAGTGAAGAATAGCACTGAAAATTCGAGTTGAATAGCTATTGCATTTTAAATTCATATGTTTGCTTATTTCTTAGTGGTTTCCTCATGGAGATAAATCCTAAGGGTAGAAGCATCATTCAGTCTTGGAGGAAATGATACATTGCAATTAGTTTTGTCTTTTGAGCATTTTTCTTAGATGAGTTCTTTCATTCTAAACAGAATCATTTCTTAGGGCAGAGTACCTTCCTGTAAACCTGTTAATAACATTTTGGTTGAAATGTCTGAAAGAGATAATTACTTAAAATGCTGTTTCTGACTACTTCTGTTAAAAGACTGGTGTCCCTCCCTGACAAATCATCTGTCTCTGTGGAGCTCTGAACAATGTACTCTTTGGGAATTTTTACCTTGTTTGTTAGAGAGATATGAGTGGTGTGTTAGTGAAATAAAGAAATTATCAAAGTTGTCAATACTGAACAGTTTGTTCTAACTGGAAAAAAAAAAAAAAAGGAATAAAAATAAAAATCAGGCTTCCTATTTTGACTTTGAATTTGAAAAAAAAAAAAAAAGGAAAACGTAAAATGTATTTGACTCTGAATAGCTTGTTGCTTAACAATTTCTTCAGGCAAAAAATATTTTGGGAGAAAAGGAATGGAGATTGTCTAGCCGGCAGCAGCAGGACGGTGTGCTCAACTGAGCAATGCTGAGCAAATTCAGCAGATGCAGAAGCAGTAAATTCAAACTTTGGAGGCTGAGGCCAGTCTTATAGTGCAGCTTGTTTTGTTCTGAGCAAACTCTGCACAACTAAGGCTTTTTTCTTGCTAAACTTCCACTCTTCGTTTTTGTATCCAAATGTCAATGAAGAGAATAATTGGAGACCAGAGCTGCAGGAGCCAGAAGAATGCTGTAGCAATGAGGTTCTACAAGAGACACAACACTGATGTGAAAGTCTGATGCACCCAGGTTATCACCTCTCATCCCCTAAAACACAGAGGAGTGAAAGTCAGCTGACTGTACACAGGCATTTATTAGCATTTGAGATAACCTAGAATATTCCACACAGCCTGAGGCTTCCAGTCCAGAAGAGGGTGTGTCTTCAAGGGGTCTTGTGTCATATCAGTCAGCATCATTCAGCCTCAGACTGCCCCAAAGGGCCTAAACACGTACGCATCTGTTCTGGAATGAAGAGAGGCCTTGTACTTCAAGTGTACTTGAGAAGCCCGGAGAGCAGTGACAGGGAGACAGTTCTTAGCATGGAGGATCAGGTAAATCCATCTGTCTGGAAAAAAGGAGGGGAAGGGAAGGGAAGGGAAGGGAAGGGAAGGGAAGGGAAGGGAAGGGAAGGGAAGGGAAGGGAAGGGAAGGGAAGGGAAGGGAAGGGAAGGGAAGGGAAGGGAAGGGAAGGGAAGGGAAGGGAAGGGAAGGGAAGGGAAGGGAAGGGAAGGGAAGGGAAGGGAAGGGAAGGGAAGGGAAGGGAAGGGAAGGGAAGGGAAGGGAAGGGAAGGGAAGGGAAGGGAAGGGAAGGGAAGGGAAGGGAAGGGAAGGGAAGGGAAGGGAAGTCCATATTCTGAATCCTACTGAGTGGGCTTCATATCACCTGATTCTGTGTGTTTGCCTGTAGAACATGTATATGAGTTAAATATTTAAGGTTCTTCTTGTAGTCAATGGAGAAAAATAAGCAATATAGGGAATGGTTTACGTACTTGACTTCATATGTTTAGTTCACAATGAGATGACCTAAAAGTACCTCTTTCCTTCCATTGTTTGCAAAGTGACTGTAGATAGCTATATCACATATGGAAGTCTACAGATAAATTCATTTGGTTAAATGAATTGCACTTACACACCTACACTTTAAAAATATGTCCAGGTTCCAAATCAGTGTTTTGTTGTTGTTATTTTGTTTTGTTTTATTTGTTTGGGGGGGAGGGGAAGACACAAAATACCTCAATCTATTCCCTCCTAGTCCAGTGGCAACACTTTGTTTAACCAGACCAGAGACTTGTACTCAAACAGGCTCACAGGAAACTAGTCACAGCACTGAGACTGTCAGAGTTCAAGAAGGGTTTACAGTTCTCTCACATATAGGGTTTTATATTTAGGTGGCCCTGTGTGGAGTCAAGAGTTGCAATCCTTGTTTGTCTCTTCCAACTTAGGATATTCTGATTCTATGGTCCACATTTAAGACTACCAAGAGATGATGTTGCAAATTCAGAATATTCATTATATTGAAAAAATCCCTTATCCAGGCATGTTTAAATGTAGTTACTTCTCATTTAAAACAGTGAATCAACAGCGATTTCAAAGAATAATACTATTCAGCTGAGGACAAAAATAAGAATATACTTCACTCCTCTGAACCTACACTATTTCAGTGGAACCCAGCTGATGTGACTTAATACTTGAGATTCAGCATTCAAAGCTTCTTAAGCAGCTTTTAACATAGGAAAGCAACCTGAAGAGTGTGTTGAAAATGCAAGGATAGAAAGAGGTCAATGAGAATCAGTTCTAAATGGCATGATTTTTTTTTTCTTTCCTCAGTATGCTCCCTGTCAGCATGCAGTTAAGGAGAGGGAAATGGAACTAAAGGAAAATAAAATGTGATTTTTAAATCATTAGATATAAACCAAAACACTAAAGTTCCAGACAAGTGAAGGGAAATATCTAATTTTGAAAACTCTTCAAACAAAAAAAATAATTTAGTAGTTTTGGTGGTTTAAAAATAAATAAATAAATAAATAAATTCACTATGACAGGGATGCTTGACAAGGACAGAGATATGCCTTTTATGTCAGACCAGAAAAATAGGTAAATATTAATCCATTCCTAATTGTTTCATGTAAGAGTTGTAGTAATAGAAGGAAATTTTCACATTTAAAATCAGGGATTTACAAGGAAAGAAACA
The DNA here is from genome assembly GCF_963932015.1 of Anas acuta. Classification (NCBI taxonomy): domain Eukaryota; kingdom Metazoa; phylum Chordata; class Aves; order Anseriformes; family Anatidae; genus Anas; species Anas acuta. The sequence goes on from NC_088981.1 coordinate 101,191,135, forward strand.
TATTAAAGAAACAGTCTTTAAAGAGAAGAGATACTGAATACATCATTTGGAACGGAAGTTAGATGATGAACATTTAAAAAATCATCTGAATATATATTTTGTGAATAACAACGCAGCACTGTAAGAGCTCAGACTCACAGGACATTTATTTTATTTTATTTTAATATTTATTTATTTATTGTATCTCATTGGTATTCAGACCTCTGCACAGGGAACATTCTACCTCATGAATTGCAGACATTTCAGGTATGAAGATTAGTCCAAAAATTCCTACCAGAATTATATCTTTAGTTTGCTCTTTAGTTATCTGGCTCATAGAACAATATCAGTTTGTCCTGTATGTTAGGTAAATATCCAGAAGACAAATACCTGATAGTGAGAAAAAATTAATGAACAACTTATGGTTTACAGGTAACTCATCTAAACCATTCAACAAGCCATCATCTGAGCCAAGGGGCTGTTAGAACTGTTCACAAATTAAGTATTTCCAAAACTATGTTGACTGGATATCAAAAGGATAAGAGATTAAAAGGGCACTGTTCCCTCTCTGGAGTTCCTAAAGGTTGTGCTAGGTTCTTGTCACTCTTTTCTCATTGCTGGGTATAAGTTCTCCACACAGTGTGCTGACTTTTGATCAGAATTATTTAAAATGAAACATTGGAACATATAAAGGTGATTTTATGAAAGAATAAACAACCTTGTTATCTTGGAGTCTTGCTATTCTTATTATTTAAGAAAGATTTTATTCAGCTTCTTTGTTGTCAAAGAAAAATCACCTTAGGCAGGAAATCTTATGGTTTGTGGGGATAGGACAAGGGGCAATGGCTGCAAGTCAGAGCACAGGAAGTTCCACACTGACATGCGGAAGAACTTCTTCATGGTGAGGGTGATGGAGCATTGGAACAGGCTGCTCAGGGAGGTTGTGGAGTCTCCTTCTCTGGAGATATTCAAGGCCTGTCTGGACACTTACCTGGGCAGCCTGCTCTGAAGAACCTGCTTTGGCAGGGGGGTTGGACCCGATGATCTTTCAAGGTCCCTTCCAACCCCTAGAGTTCTGTGATTCTGTGATTCTGTGATTCTGTGATTCTGTGATCATTCTGCAGCTGGTTGGTTGCTCAGAACACAGCCAGTCTTCTGCAGAGACCAGACACAACAGTGGTCATCTCAGATGGTTTTGGACATACAAAAGCTTTTTAAAAAGGATCTAATAGCCCTCCACACTCTGTAATTTCCAATCCAAGCAAAGTACATTTCCCATATCTTAGCCACCAGGGAAAGAATGAATTGTATCTGGACATGTTTATTCCTCTCCCCTGACTGTGAGGAGACAGTGGGATGCCTCACCTTTTTGTTTGTTTGTTTGGTTTGTTTGTTTGTTTTGCTTTGTTTTTAACCAAATAAAGACAATTCACGTTATTTTCTCTCAGCAACCAAAATTGAGATTAATTTCATTCCTGGGAACTGATGATTTAAAAATAATTTATGCCATTTTTTTCTGAAGGTGTATGGCATAGACAAAGGCAAAATACATTTCAATTCTATCTGAATACTTTTTAAATTATTTTGATTAAAAAAAAAAAGGCAATACAGAATCTGTTTATAAAACCAACAAGGAGTTGATGTTGATGCCCTTGCAAATTCTAATCTCTGGATTAGGATGATTGGTAGGCATACCGAACAAAATGGAGGAAATTGTTGTGTGAGTCAGAGAACAGAACTCCATCCTTTCCCACAATAAAACAGGTTTTGGTAAAAGAATACACATCCTACTTTTTCATGTGACTCAAGAACTTTTGTTTTTATTTTCTTCCATTTAAAAATTTATTTGCTAAGAAATATATACACAAAGACATCTTCATGATAACCTCAATTATTATTTTATTTTTCTAGGCACTCACCTGAAAAGCGATCAGTCTGTTTGTTTGTTTTCCCAAGGTATGCTGTACTATTTCAGTTCTTGTCAGAGTGGTGGTCTAAATTCACGATGTAACTCACAAAGAATAAGATTTAAGTAAGGGAAAGTACAAAAGAGACCGGCCTGTCCCATCAGTCCTACAGACCATTGCTGTCACCCATTAGATGGGTACTTTCATTAAAAGAGAACATAATATTCATAATATGCTAATATGCCTTCGGTTAAAATGATTGTAAATAGAAAACAAGAGATGTGCTAGACAAGGAAAATGGAAACCTCTTTTTTTAAAGCAGTAGCATTCCCCTTCTGTTGTAGCAGATTATGGCCAGCACATCAACGATAGACACAGAGCATGTGCTACTCCTGCATCTTCCATCAGCCTAACAGCACTGTCACAGCAGAACAAATTTCAAGAATTCCTGTGGACAAGGTTGTGAAAAAGTGTCAGAAATCTACTTTTCTTGTTGCTAGAATATTTTCTCAACATGCTTGATAATCTACTCCAAAAGATACACAAACGTTATGCTGCCCATCTTTTCAAATTCAGTAACAACCAAGATGAAACATAGTGGGTGTTTCAGCAGAGTGCTGTAAACATCTTCTTTAAACACCTATAGGACATGGGAACTGTTTATAAGATGCTTGAGTTACTAAAACAGAAACGTGTTTTGTTGTTGTTGTTGTTATTTTTTGTTTATTTGTTTGGTTTTGTTACCAGAGATTATAAAACTTTATATATGCATCTGGAGTTCTAATAAATCATTGGAAACCATTGGTCATACAACTTTATACCCCAAATTAATTCATATTAATGTGGTTATGGACCCTGCCACCTGGATGTGAAGAATGCTTTAAACCAGTCATTAAAGGGCACTGATAAGCAGTAGTAGTGTATTGAATGAGAAGAGAGAATGAGAAGAAGCTGGTGAGCTGCCTGGAGATACTGGCATTAAGATCTGTCTTATTTTGTCGTATTCATTAACCACAGAAAAGAGAAAGACTAAACAGATCTCAATGGGATTCTCATATTTCAGAAGGATTGATTAGAGCTGGGACAGCAATGAGAAATGTATATAACCCACACAATGAAAAATTACACTGAGAGGGGACTCTGCTCCCCTCTCTGGTTGTGCAAGTCTGGGTCCAATAAGTAGCAGGAGATTGGTCTCCCCATCCCTGAGTGTAAAGGGCTCCTGGGGCTGAACACTTGCTGTAAGGAGACAGCAAAGAGCTTTATATTTCAGAAAGTTAATTTTCATCAGGACTGAGTTTTAATAAACAAAAATAATTATTCTTATAATTATAAAATAAAAATATAAATAAAAATATTTTTTCTTATTAAAGAAAACAAGATAATACATAAAAACATTATTTGTTTTCATTACCCATGTAAATTTAACATATATTTTAAAGTTATAGGCTTTTATTAATTTTATTCAGGAAGGTCTTTCATACCCTGAAAAGACTGAAGGAGACTAGCAGTGAGCATAAAACCCAGATACTTTCATCATTTAGATAATGGTGGTTGCATGTAATCATATAGATGAATACCATAGTCATCTAAATTTGGGGATTTTTATTTTAATTATGATTCTCTTACTGAATTAGTTTGGTAGGTGCTTGTTCCTTCTGAACAGTTGATATTTTCATCCCTTAAGCCTTCAGGCATATATAATGTATGAATATGTTTTCACCATTTGTATTCACCTTGCATACATGTAAATTGCTAGCTCTGGTAAAATCTATTGTAAAATTATGGCTTAGGTTTCATTTCCTGTACCTGGAAAGTGGAACCATTAATTTTACTATAAAAGAAGGTATTATTATTCACCAAATAATACCTACAAATCTCTTGATGAATCTTAAATAGTTTATAAGGGGGAAGATGCATTGTTTACATCCTCTCCACAAATCCAAAGTAGCAGAACAATTTAATTTAAATATTTCGAGTAACTTAACATGAGATGAAAAGTGTGAGTGAATGAAATACAACATGTAATTTTGAATTACTTTTATAGTGGAAAACTATAATTTCTATTTGGAGGAAAAATGTTTACCGATATATTATAACAATGCTGCTCACATAAAATTGTAAAATTTCACTTTTGCCATCTCCTATAAATCCAATTTGGAAACAGCTGCCAAGGAAAGTACTGTTTCTCTTGATCAAATGGAAATGATCAAAATACCTTGTCTGATCCTGAATCTTCATAACAATTCCATAAAATCGCATTTCAAGCTGTGAAATTGAAGCTGGCAATTTCACACTGCTCAACAAACCCAGTTCACCAAGGTCCATGTTCAGGTACCCATCTTAAAACATTTCCAGATATTTAAGCATGTAAGTACTTTAACAAATATAAAGTCAGGGACTCGGTGCCATATCCCTATGAAGACATGGTATTCTTGGGAGCAGATGAATTTCCGCATTATTGATGGATTGTTGCCAGCTGTTCAACACAGAAGCACAGAAGCGAGTGGTGGCTGGTTCTTCTCCACAACCAAGCCCCTTTGAAGCCAGTGAACACCAGGACAATGCTGCTTTGCATCCTTGGAGAATGCACTCTGGTTTATACACCAAAGGGGAATTCCTGCTGGCTTAAATCTCCGCAGCATTAGTGACTGGGTATGCAGAAACTGCTAGCCGAGGTCCTATATATCAAGCTATCCATTCTGACAGCTAGGTTAGGTTAATCATTAAAGCTCTGCCTCTCTCTCTCTCAGGGTCTCAGGGGCTTTGTTTAATGTAGCAGACAGATGGCACTGAGGAAATTCAGGTGGTGCGTGATGAGATTTGTTTTTTTTTTAATGTGGTAGCTAGAATTTTTCAGATAGATTAAGTTCAATTGTAAATCACTCCTGTTCCCAGGGCTGGAGTCTTTATTAGCCCCCCAGTGCTTGCACTGAGGAATCGATCCTTCAGCAGCAACTGCACTTCATGGGGGAAGGCAACACTTTTCCTTCTTGCAGCACTCTGCACCATCTGTTAAGTCCCTGTTACAAGGAGGTGATACAGTCAAACATAGCTGGTTGGTTACCCTGTGAAATCTAACCCAGTTCATTTCACTGCCCAAATCTAGATTCTTATTTCAGTTTTCCTTGATTTTCTTTAATGTAAGGATGTAACCCACACCATTAGTGCTCACCAACGTGACTGCATAAGACTTCAAAGCCACCCTTAATTTCTTCCCCTAGCTTTGTTTCTTTTCTTTCCTCTGATATCCAGGCATTTCTATCTATGATTCTGCTACTCTGCCAAAATTAAACATAATTTTTAACTGGCTGAAAAGTCAAAGAATAAGATACAGAGTCTGGCTTCCTCCCCTCTTTGTCCCCCAAAAGGACAAAAAAATGCAAAATGCATCTTATAGGTACAAACCATCCCTGCAGCTTGAAGCACTTGTCATAAATTGGTCCCTGCTGCCACTCAGACTGTGACAGCATGGCTGTTTACACCAGCTGAGGAAAATGGAGAACTTTGTTCTTAGGAGACAGATACTCATTCTGTAAACTCATTCTGAAGAGAAAATCCAGCAGAAATATCATTGTTCTCAAAGATAAAATAATAATAATAATAATAATAATAATAATAATAATAATAATAATAATAATAATAATAATAATAATAATAATAATAATAATAAAATCCATTATGAGAAATAAACATTAAGTGTGAGCAAAGGTGCCCTGAAGTCATAAGAAAAAAAATATATATATATTAACTGAAAGATTTCTGGGAGTAAAATTAATCCCTTCCCAAAGAAACAGCTGAAACAAGATTTCATCCTTTCATGTGAACCAGGTCTTGCCTTTACAAAGATTTTACCAGTCAGTGATGTCACATTAACAAGATGGTTTTAAAATTTCTGTTTCCAATTTTAAAGTAATTTATAACCTCCTGCATCTGTGCAAATAATGTCTCTTTGCTTCAAGCCAGGACACTTCAATTGAAACCACACTCTATCAGTGTAAAATAAGTCTCATCAGCATACTGTATTTAAGTAGGAGCATTTGTAAGAGAAAATCAGTGGCCAAAATGCCAATGGAAAATGGGAAAGTTCAGTATGGGAAACCGCTATCAGAAATAATCTCCTTGAATTTAACAGCTCAATGACAATAAAAATAATATTTTCTAGTCAGTATAAATTGTTCCGGATAGTGTTAGAGCCAGATATTAGCTTACATGGTGTATTTTTTGAATTCTAGTATGTTTTTTTTTTTTTTTTTTTCTGTTCTAAAGATTATATTAGATTATATTATTAAATTAGGTTACCAGATTTTGCACTTGTGCAGTATATACTTTAACTCCAGGATAAATTAATTATTACAGGAGTTTTACACAAAAGGCAAATTTTAGACTTGAAATAGGGTGTTTTAGATATTGCTCTATTGGATTACATCTTTCATTACCAGTTATATTTTCTCATTTTTGTCATTGTTGTTCTCATTCTCTCCTGTAAGTATTTTCAAAACATCTTCTCATTTTCTGTCTTTTTTTTTTTTTTTTTTTTTTTGAGGAACTTGTGCATTTCAAGAACAGAAAAGCTTAACGAAGATAAAGGATGAAGGGAGGACATACAAACAACCTTCAAATAAATTAATACATAAATAAAAATAAAAAAGCCTGATGTAGAAAAAAAAAAAAAAAAGAGAGAGAGAGATTGAGGAAATAATGTCTCTTCAAACAGTGAGTGGATAGGATGAAGTATTGAGAATAAAATTGCCTCAAGATTTATTTAGGTCAAAATGTATTTTTAAAAAGTGCTTTGTGACTGTAGGAGAGTGGATGACTGTTAAGGAAGGTGTTTTATGAACAGTTGAAACCCAGCAGGCCTGAGGAAGAGCTGGGTATTTCTGATGCTGCCATGGGGCAGAAGCAAGGATGAGGTGACCTTTTCAAGACTCCTTCCCACCCTGTTTTCTCCACCAGGAGGTACAGATAGCCACCCATTCTTCCAGGATGTTTCTCTATCTCAGCCCTGAAGGACTGACTTGCCTCAAAGACCACAAAGAAACTGTGAGGCACCCATGACAAGACTAGGCAAGCCTGCAGCACAACCAACAAACAGGGCTCAATAATGTGAAGGGTTTCAGTTGTTGCTGTTTCTAGTTGTATTTCCTTTTATAAACACTAAATTAAGGAACAACTGACCACAGTGAGATATTTGGCTGGCGATACATTTTAAGAATTCCCCTTGCAAAACAGCCCCACTGTTCTTGTAATGTGTTCGAAATTACCAAGTAAATAAGGTTTACTTTTCCTTCCCAAAGCAATTTGCCAAGGAAAGGTTGTATTCAGGAGAAATATGACACAACATGCCAGTGTGTATGTGTGTGTGTGTGTGTATATATATATATATATATATATAAAGTACATAAAAAGCACAAGAATATTAATAACCTCCATAATTTATCAAGAGTTCCGTGCATTTAAAGTACACCTTTTTGCAGCAGACTCCTTCTTTAGGGTAAAGAGCAATGAAAATGTCATACGTAGCCTGACAAGATGTCATTGGCAGAAGGCGGTTGGGTACCAGGGGTGGCAGGCAGCACACAGGCAAGCTGCATACTGACTGTAACTGTTGTTTTTGTTACTCCCGTGATAACTTTGTCACTGGCCCTCATTCATCTCTAATAGAGTGGTGTGGGAAGGCACTTCAGAACACGGGTATGTTCCCATTTCTTATTCCTCTCATAACACCCCAGGAGGTCAGCCAGGCTTTCAGAAATCATTCTGTGTTCCTGCACCACAAAAAAATTGTTAACAGGTAAAAGTCTATGTCTGATGGAATTATAAAATACCTCCTTTTTAATACAGGAGATGGCAAAATACCATATACCAATTGCCATTTCTGGAATACTGGTCCTTTATAGAAGTTTGAGGCATGTTGAACTGCCATTGTTTGCTAAATGTGTTTTTCCCTATCCCTCAGATGTTGCTAAGCCTCCAGCTGCTCTTTTTCACTGGCACATCACATGGCTGACATGCAAACACAGGGCAGGTCACAAGGAAAAAATAAATTGGCTTTCTGTCAGGCTCCTGTAGGATCATTGTGAGCAACTGTCTACAGTTACTGCAAAGCCTTTAAAAAATAAGGAAATTAATAAATAAGCAGCCATACAACTACATCACAGTTCTGACTGTGAAAATGCTTTCTGTTTTATTTTTTGTTTTTATCTGTAAAAGAACAATGAAGCATGGGAAAATGTAGAACAGTTGGCCAAAGCTGTCATAAATGTCAGCTAGTTTTGCTTTGCTGTTATTTTGGATTGTTCTTCAGTGACATGACCAGAGGTTGCTGGTTAGACCCTCATTCACTTAGGAACTGTGAGGTGCTTTGTACCATAAGAAACATTACTAAAAATGTTATTGCAAAGTATATCCAAGACCTTACTAGGTACAGCAAGGCAATCAAGATGGTCTCATATGCTTAGAAGGATATGATTCAGACAGACCTTTAAGCTGGAATTAGTGACAACTTTTCCCTTTCCTGACTTATGCTGTCCAAAACTTTGTTTGCTTCATGAAAAGATGAGGAAGAGGTGGAAGAGGTGAAAACAAACAGAACCTCATGTCTCTTTCTTGATCAGCCATATCCAACAACAAAGTGTTACAACAAATAGACACCACAAAATCACTGCTGTGTTAAACAAAAATTTCCATGATGACATACCAATTCCTACCTTGCACTATGTTATCTGTAAGAGGATATGGTGAAATCTGTCCCTGCATAGGGTAACATCCTGAAGCTAGCACAGCAGATGGCAGAGGAACAGACATGAGGTATTGAAGGAAGTCAGTGGCCAGTGGCTGGGAGAAGCCAGAGAATTAGGATTTACATTCTGGCTTGAAAAAGTTGAAGTAAAGAAGTAAGGAAGAGACAGATAGGGGAAAGTGGGAGCTGCAGTTTTGTGAAGCTGGAGTCTGAAGATCTGTGAAGGAAAAGAGGGGTGGTGCAGGAGACATGATGCTGAGGGGAAGTACACTGAGGAAAATATACTAGGTGAATAGTATACCTAGAAGTATATGCCTCCTCCTCTTGTGCCCAGCATTCAGTGGGACACTATAAAACCTCAAATCTATACTCCTGTTTACTGTCTCTGAAGTAAATTGTTTTTTCACGTCTCAAAAGATATTTTTGTGCTCAAATTTTGTCTATCTTAAGATTTATCAGATTGCAGAATATTTTTTTTTCATTTTTGATCTCCTCTGTAACAGAGTACTCATTCCTAATATTTCTCATCCCCTCTTCCCAAATGTTGCGATTAAGTTTTGCAGGTTTCCTGTTTCTCTGCATGTACAACCCAAATATATTTCTCCTTCTCAGGGTACACTAAACAGCAGCCTGTCCTTACTAATTGACATAGTGCTTAATGTTTCTACTAAAAAGGTCAGAAACAACATGGCTAGACTTATCATCATCACATTGCAAAATCGACAAAACGATGAGAAGTCATAACTTATAACTTCATAATAATAATAATAATAATAATAATAATAATAATAATAATAATAATAATAAAAAATACAATCCCTTACCTGACTAAAATCTAAGTGAAATCAAATTGATGAAGGCAATACACATTCACCACAAACCTTTGAAGGATGTACTTTAGATGTCCAAGTCTGTAAATTTTGTAACATTCACAGTTTATTTACAATGTGAGATTAATAGCAACATTAGACAGGCTGGCTCCTTTCCAGACTGCCAGCTTGGACTGACTACAGTTTGGTAACAAGGTACCTACAAAATGCATATGAAAATCGGAATTCATGACACTTGCTTGTGGCCCAAGGTGTACTGTATTTTGTCCACCAGGACGTGATCCATCCAGACTATCAATCCATGCTAAGGGGACTTGAAATTCCTCTCTGGGAAGACAGGTCAGGTTTTTGCCTTTTAAGAGACAGAGAAATGCTCTTTCCTGATTGTTTAGACATGTTTTCTACTTACTTGTGTAAACTTAAAAGCAGTTTAAGTTGAAAAACTATGAATAATATATATGTAGACATATTGAGCTATTAATTTCTTTTCCAAGTTGGTTAAGACATAAATTCTATAACGTAGTCTTTCTCTTTAAAGGTCAGGTTAATTTATTTTTTTTTATTTTTTTATGAATTGCTCACTTTTAATATGGTTTTAATCATAAATAGCAGCAAAACCTGCAAGCTACTGCAACCATCAATTTCAATGGGACTATAGTGATTTACAAAAACATAGCTGAACACATACATTTTAAGATGTTACAGAAACTATATTGGTTGGCTTGTAGTATTTGCCCAGACATTAGCTACAATGGCTAAGATTTTAAGTTATACTAAATGGTATGATGTCTATGCTGACACAATTAACAAACAGTGAAATCAATCTAAATAAGTAGATAGATACATACATGCATATATACATACATACATAGATGAAGTCTGGTCACTGAAATAATCTGGCAGCTCTGTTGTTTGTTTTTTTTGTTTGTTTGTTTTGTTTGTTTGTTTGTTTTTGTTTTTAATAAAAATATATGTATCTATATAATAATAATAAAAATCTTTCTGTAGATCAAGAAAATATACTGAAATTTATTGTCACTTTTAAGATAGGATCCTGCAGCACTTAGAAGAAGGAAAATTTGACATTATTTATGTAAAGAAGTCACTAGGGCTAGTCACACAGTGGCAGCAGAAATGAATATTAATCACAAGATGAATTAAAAGCAATATTACCTATTATTAAATTATAGAGAGCTATTATCACAGTATGTGAGTGTCATTACTGGCTTCAGTCTGGAAATTAAGAAAGTTTAGATATCACCTTATAACAGATGGGGAAACTTAAGTAGTTGAATGTAAGGTGCCAAAAGAGATCAGCACTTAGAAACTTGGTCAAAAGCACTGCAGTAGGTGCTATGCTCAGAAAATCTGAGCTCAGCATGGATATAAAACAATTCAACTTCTAGCCAGACTCCTGAAAGCACAGTCCCACATGGCTCCATGGGAGCTCAGTACCACCTCTGAGGATTTTGCTCACATTTTTTGGACTTCTTATGGGGATCTATATCTCTATAAAGCCAGGGTTTCTCAAGGGGCCATAGGAGACCGTTCAGCCTCACAGCTAAGTTGGTGCCTCCACAGATGCAAGCATGGCTAAATGCTTGCACCCAGCCTGTCTATGGACATGAAAGACCCTGCTTTGCAGAGCAAGCAGGGTCAGAACAATAATCAAGAATACCATTCTTCTTTATTAATATGTAAACTTCAACTTGACCAGCCTTTTTTTCTATGATACCCCAGGAGGCCCAATGGATTTTTGCGTATTAGTATAAAAAGAACTGACTAGCAGGACAGGCTGTGCCGATTCTCTTTTTTTTTATGGTCAGTCGTGGCCATCCGCTGATAAGTTCTGTTCTTTTCAGTGCCGTTTAAATTACTCTTTTTATCTTTATTCCACTTGCTCAGGTTCCTCCTCACTCCATCTCTCATGTTCTTGCATCTCTTGTTTTCTTAATGCTCATGAGCATATGTGCTGCCAAATTCTGTGTATGAATTAGAAGAAAGGATTATTTTTAATGTAATGCTTTTGTGTGATACTTTGGTGCACAATATTAACATGAAACCCCCTCCTTCCAGTCTGTTATACACAGAGCACACTGTGTTCAAAGTGGGATTGTTTAGCTGTAGTTTTGGAGAAACAACATTTGAACATAAAGGAATGACAGGATGTTTTAGTTTTCTGAAAGCTTTCCATATTGTAAAAGATTTCCCAGAGATCTGCTCTGACAAAAATCTCCAGTTTTTCTTTAAATGAGTTGGATGAGTTATCATTTATAAATAGGTCTTGTGCCATGTAATTTGTAACATTATTTCACTGTCTGTTTATTCATCCATCCATCCATCCATCCATCCATCCATCCATCCATCCATCCATCCATCCATCCATCCACTCATATGTGTATAAAGCAGTCACAGAATCTGGCTGTTGATAGATCATAAATCAGTGTCTGCTCTCAACAACTTGCTAATTCAAATGTGATTAAATTTGATACCATGCCCATTTTTCATGTATCAGATTTCAAAATACAGTTCTTTGAGTTCTGTTGTGTTTTCACATTTAGTTTCTTTACTACTGCTGTCTAAAATCCTTGAAGAAATAAAAATTAAAAATAAATAAATAAATAAATAAGAAGAATAAGAAAAACAAGACAAAAAAATGAAAAAGCAGAAAAAGAGAGGGAAATTAAGAAAGAAAAAGAAGGACAATTGATATACTATTAAGTTTCTTTGACTGTCAGATGACCAGATAACAGCTGTTTTTAAAGCAGTTCAGATTCTTTGAGTGCCATTTATAAAGTATCCATAGAAAAAAAAGACAGACACAACAATTAATGTACACTCTTGTACCTGTAGTAGGTAATTGCTTATGACAGAGGTTAGGGAAGTGAAACAGTGGATGTAGATATTCACTTTCAATTTTTATTCACCTCAGAGTGCATGGATAATATCATTATAGACTAAGAGTCACACAGGAAAACTCACTGTCAGAAATGCAAAAGAAAATCTGTAAATGTTTATCTGTTTTCCTTTTGTGCTTTATCAGATGTAATCTTCAAATGCATGCTAATTTTGAGGTCTGAGGTACCTTGACCTTATTTTAAATACAGATTTCATGAGAGATAACAGCTGTGAAAAGCTGACTATTTTGACTGTTCAGTGCTCTCTACTTCCCTTAATTCATTTATGATTTATCATCTAACTTTCAAGACATAATGAAGAGTAGATAGCCCTGACTCCATTTTATTTTCTTTTTATTCTCAATTCCATTGTGCATTTGTCATGTAGAGATTTTTGGCTTAAATTCTATTACTTTCTGTATAAGAAAAAGAAAGCAAGTGAAAGCAAGAGGAAAATGGCATGGTTGTGAACACCTGCAGAGCCAAAGGAGTGGAAATTCACTGGTAAGATGCCCTGCTGAGAATCTGAATTGTAGGAACAGCAAGAGCTTTTGCCATGCCATTTATTTTGTTCCTCTGTTTTAGATTCTCTCTAGCTGGTACTTCAGAGGCTTACAGAATTGTAATTCCTAAATATTTCACACACATTAACGTATTCTATGTTTCCATAACCCTAGTGAATTAAGAAGGCAACTCCCCCTTATTCATATGGGAAACTGAATGCATGGTAGAATGTGGAAATGTTATAGCATGGGTGGTAATTAAAGTCTGATTTCCTAAAGTCCCAGGTCTCTTCTCATTGGCTGACACATAGAAAGACAAGGTCTTCTGAAATATTAATATTAACTGAACCTGCTGAATAAAACTCCCTTATTCTACTAGAATTCCCACGTTCAAAGCCTTCTTTCTTAGGCCAGAAGGAGAACAGATGGTCTAATAGCCTCAAAATGCTTCTTACAGCTTTCCTTTTCTATTAAAGTGGTGACTTTAAGTACATCTCTAGCCTCAGATAGTAGGTCTGCAAACAATGGTGGCAGAAAAAGATTTCCACTGCTCCCAGTTCAATTCCAGTGCAAGCTGGTTAGGCATGTCATAGGATAGCTTGTTTTGTCTTCCTTTGAAGAATCAAAGATTGGTCAAAGCAGTCAAACAAGCTGCACCTTGTAGCACAAAATGCTTTAAAAGCCTAAGGGAATTTCTTGCTTAGAAACTTGCAGGCAAACATTTCTTCATGTTTGGGAACAGGAAGTTATTTTCTTTTCCATTCAAACTGGCAATGACTCTTGGGAGTCTGTGCAGTGTTGGACACCATCCATCTGGTATGGTATGGCATATCTCATCTGGTCAGCATTTTGCCATCTCTCGCCTGTTGGAACCATTGTTGCTCATACTATTCCTGAGACTCAGAGCTTTAAAAACTGAGTTGATTTAATGTAACTAGATTAATTGAGATCATGATAGAAGATGTGTTAAATGCAGTAACTTTGATTTATGGGAAGGCAGATTGGATGACCTACTCAGGCTTTTGTTATTAGATGACACATGTGTTAGCCACCTGCTCTTGAGGCCAAATTCACCAGAGTGAATTGGGAGGTATAGACACATGATGAGGCACAAGATTTGAATAAATGTAAAAGAAAGTCTCGAATTTAACACACCCGTCAATGATGCAGCCATGTCAATGATGCAGTCTCTTGTAAGGATGTGCCTAGTGGGCTTGAACCTGTATGTTGCAACTACAGAACTACAATAATCTGACAAGACACACATATACAAGCTAGTTTCTGTAAGAAAATTCTGCAGAGCTCACAGTACAATAATAAAGGGCATAACCTACCAAAGCATAGAGTCAGCAAGGGGAACTCACACAGCCATGGAACGTGTCCTGCTTTAGTTTGACCGTGGGGGCAGCTCCTCTGGACTCGGTCTCATACGTTCACACAGACTACAATATATTTAAGATAAACTTCAACTTTGAGCTTTTTCACACACATGTATACAAAATGTTTGAGAGATGTTGTGCTACTTCACTGAACTCCTGTAGGTATAATGGCACAAGTTTGGAAATCTTCATCTCCTCAAAAACTAAATATCTAAAAACCTCTCATGTAGAACATCCTCAAATTGCTTGTTTCTCCCCAGTCCCTTGAAAGTCTAGAATTATCAGGTCAGATAGAGGCCTCTGCCGTGTGTATATTTACATTTGATCAGATCCAAGATTTGGGACTTGATATTTGTACCAGATGCATTCATGTTAAATAGAGACAACAAAAACAGAAGCTATCATTCAATATCATTATATAGCAGAAAAAATGCATGCAAAAAAAAAAAGTTTATAAATTCCGAAAATTCACTTGTATCAGAAGAGAGTATCAACAGTACACCAAAGTCAAAATATATTCAGACTGACCATTTATGTGCCTAATCTAGCCTTTATGACTATTTATCTCAACTGATATGTATGAGACTAGTATACATATGGTCTAGCAGTCCAGTACCAATAAGACTGAGAGAGAATTAACTTTAAGACATAGAAAACATATTGTTTAAACGAAGTATCTATAAGGAGAACAGAGTACATGTAACTCTAGATACTCAATGCAATAATCAATCTTTATTCAGAGAAGTGTGTAGATACAGGTACTTAAAAAAAACATATATTGAAACAAAAGTGGGATTTCAACACATCTAAATGGTTTTCTGAATAAGTGTGGGATTAAATGCATTTTGCTGAACTGGTGTTTATACACTTGTCAATTTTCAGGCATCCAACAAAAGTTGCCTAGGAAATAGCATTGTTTAAATAAATAAAGACCCAAGAGCAATAATGGAAGAAATGCTTTCTCAGCTCCTTACCTAACATGCCTATACCTGAAGCGTTTCCCTGATATTTTCCATAGCTGTATTTTGTTTTGTTTTGTTTTCTGGTTGAGTTCAGATATGCAAAACTTCAAGCTGAAAGGTGATCACTTGGAGAAGTTATAAATTACTCAAAAGAACACATAGAAGTAAAATGAAATCTTAACCTGTCTTTCTTTGCAGCTTAATCTCAGTATTTATTTGGAAGCATTCATTTTGTTAGGCCATTTGTCCAATAGTTAACTGCATCTGGCAAGGAGCTTTTAATGTTGTACATCCAAAGAGATGCAGGGGGTTAATAACATGAATCCTGAATTACTATCCAAAGTAAGCTATGATTATCCAAACAGCAATTTCAATTCCTAGCCAGCCTCCAAGCACAAAAGAATTATAACCAAAGATATGCAACAAGGAGACATTTGCCTACATTTAAACATTATATTTAGAGTGTAAGCATCTTTTAGCAGTATATGGTATTTCTCCCAGGAACACAGTACCTGCTGACAGGGATTTAGCTTTGCTCTGGTGTCTCAAGTGTGACTGTATTTATGTGCTAAGGAAAACACACAAAGCTGCAAATTACTTGCCTGGCCACTCACATAGACATTAAAATGTACATGTACTTGCATTAACAGCCTACAGTTTTCTGCTTGCTGCACAGTGGCTCAAACAAGCTTGCACCCATATGTCACAATTATTGGTTTACTTTTAAGCTCCAGATGATCTGTTAAATGGAAAAGGAAAAAAAAAAAAAAAAAAAGTGTGAGAGGACAGTTGGTGGGCTAACACTTCTTGTTATCCTGTATCTTTTATTCCTTATAAATCTTTTGCTTTTGTTTGTAGTGGTTAACTAGGAAAAGTACTCCTGATCCCTGTTTTGTTGTGAAGTGTCAAGTAGACATGTTTTATTCTGACTTGTAAATTGCTTTTTAATAGCTTGTTTCCCCATAAAATAAATATAGCTTGGAGTATTCCTTTCACTTTAATTATTGGAGTAAGAATTACAATTACAATTTCATTTCTGTTTCTCTTACTCTGTTTTATATAATCTGTCAAAAATTTGTGGCTATATCTTGTTTTGAAATTTCAAGTTCCTTGACATTTTCAAAGGGGTTCATGGAGGGAACACAAAGCAAACTGATGTATTTGAAAGCAAGTAATTGTTTTCTATGAAAAATCCATCAATCTATTTGATCTGTTTCTGAGCAGGACATGAAGAACCAAGAGTGATGATTATAGCATAGTAATCATATACCTCTCTGTCTCACCTTTCCTACTTTAACCCAGCAAGTCCAGCCTCTGCTTTCAGATAAAGATCTTCACTGCTTCATGATTGCACTCAAGGTGACTGGGAGGAGCAGCAAAAAATGGTCTTGTTAAAAACTGTTCTCCGTGTCTTGAGAAGTAAAAACAGGCAATGAAATTGTGGCAAAGACACGGATGAACCATTCAACTAACATAGGAGCTGTATAGGTTTCTCTTTGCAGCCAAATGCTGTCTCCTTCCTTGGCTTTGACACAAGTGCTGGGCCCAAATACTAGATTGTATTGTGAAAGCTCTGTTCATCTGGGCCTTTAAAGCATCTCACAAATAGTAGCAGAAGGGCTACTGCAGATATTTTATAATCCCCACTGATGTACTTTTTCACAAATATGCGCTATTATCTACTATTGTAAAGAGGACACTGGTTTAAATCAGTCTTTGGATTGACCGGATACAGACATTCTTATGTTCTTATCTTCACTAAAGGAAGCTGGCTGGATCAGCCTAACCTGGGAGCCCATTTTGCCTTGTGTGTTTCTGGAGAAGGTTTTCATCAGTCTGCATGTTAACTCCTGAAAGCTTAATATAAAAATATATCGATTATTGAAATTACTATGAAATAAGTAATATTTCATACATTGTACAGAAAGACTTTAACAGAGTATGAAGACTCAAGTTTTAGCCTTGCTTGTAACACAGGTTTCATGTTTGCCTTAAGTCAAGAAAGTTTTCTTATCAATCTGTATCACAAAATGTATTGAATATGATGCAGAAATCCCCAACTTGATGCTAATCCAACTTCATAACTTCCCATGGTGAAGAAAAGAGCCATTCAGATAAATCAAATTGAATCTAGACTCAGGATAGCCTTTTGCTGTCAACTCTGCCAAGAGGCAGATTAGCTTGGGCACTGCATCAAACTATGCTGCTACAAGGCTCAAGCTGGCTCACACAGTATCAGCCACTGAAATTCAAACATTTCTGTTTATGGAGCCAATATGGTTTAATCTTATAATATCTGTCTTTTTTAATAACTTTTGCTTAATGTAGCTTTTTCCAAGTGCCAGGAGACTGCATTTTGCTCACAATACAAAATAAGTTGGCAACTAAGCCTCAGGAAGTAATTTACAGTTGGGCTAACAAACTCTTTCTGCCATCAGCAGTTGTAGTAATTGCAGGTACTTTCATCAGCAGTAGTGTTAAATGTGAATACCATCATCAGCAATGATGGGTAGCAGCAGCAGCAGCAGCAGCAGCTAGGAATACCACCAACAGCACCCGTTGCTGTTGGCTCTCTGCCACAGTGGTTTCACATAGCTAGAATCACGCTAATGGTGCATAGCAGTTTGGGAACCTTTGACTTGCAGTGCCATTGTCAGAATTTAACTCCAGCTTCACAACTTCTATAAAACTGCTTTTTCACTTACACCACTTAAAAGGTCAAAATCCAATAAAGAAGAGACCTAACCATATACTTTCTGAAGAGAATTTCATTCTGTTAATCATTAACAGCTAAACTGAGGAGGAACGGTGTTCTTCCTAAGCTTAGCAATGCTATATATTTCATACAATGTGCACTTTCTTTCTAGGAAGGATTTCTTAAATCACCACACTTTAATATTTATATTTTCAAAATAATAGTAATAATAATAATAAAAATTCATTGCACTGTGATATAGAAAATCAACATTCCTGCCCTGAAATATGGTAAAGCTACAAAATCTAAGGCAGAAACATGCATCTGTCATAGATCTGTAACTGTCATGTTTGAGGTGGGGAAGGAGTTGATATGATTAGTGGGAACATAGTCTTTTCCTGACTCTGTGGATCATAAATGTAGCAAAATTCTTCTGGTTTGAGTCTTAAAAGCAACATGCAAAAACATTAGCACTGAATAACCAGATCCACAGTTCTGACAGTGATGCTGCTGCAAGTTCATGCACAATGGTGTGCAATGGATATCATGCTTTTTTTTTTTCTTTTCTTTTTTTCTTTTTTTTTTTTTTTCTTTTTTACTGGAGAATCGATGCACTGCAAATTTGTTAGCAGATTTGAACTGAAGCTCGGACTTCAAGGCCAGACCTACAACCTCTATCAATGGTTTAACCCTTACATAAAGTAGAGCAAAGAGATGAATTCAGACTTCTGTTTCATATATATATATATTACAATAAGAAACATCTGCCTGATTGGCTAAAATGGAAAGGGAAATGGGAATGGGATGTGAGGAGCACATAAAGAGCTGCCAAACATGTAAAGAAATTAGAATTCAGTTAAAATAATACTGATGTAAATAAGGAAGTTATGAATAACTTGCAGTTCTTGTTCTTGTTTCCTTCTCCATAGAAAAAATTGTGGAGAGACAGCAGGAGCAAGGTGCATGCCAAGGCTGTGACAGAGCAGAAGTCTAGGTTCAACCATCTAGGTTAAGAAGAATACTTTTTTTTTCCTATTATCACCTAAAAAAATGCAGAATTTGGCTGAAGAAAATGGGGTGTGCAGTCTAGAGAAAAGGAAGCTGAAGGTAGACATCATCAGTCTTTACAACTACCTGAAAGGAGTGTGTCAGTCTCTTTTCTCAGGTGACAAGTGATAGGATGTGAGACAACAGTTTCAAGTTGCACCAGAGGAGGTTTAGATTAAATATCAGGAAGAATTTCTGCATGGAAAGGGTGGTTAAACATTGGAACAGGCTGCCTAGGGAGGTGGTGGAATTGCCATCCCTGGAGGTATTTAAGAGTTCTGTGGATGTAGTGCTTAGGCATATGGTTTAGTGGTGAACTTGTAGTGTTAGACAGCTGGACTTGATGACCTTAAAGGTCTTTTCCAACCAAAATGATTCTCTGATATGATGATTTGGTGCTTTCCATCTTTTTTTTTTTTTTTCTCTCTCTCTCTCTCTTCCACCCCCTTTCTACAGGCATAATCACCTTTCCCCAGCATAATCACAGTGCTCTGGAGCACTGAACTCCAGTCTTCTGATTTGACTTAAGTTATCCAATTTGTCCTCCATTACTACCCAAATCATCCATGGAAGATGTCTGTACAATCTGTTCTTGTAGAAAGTATATCGTTTCCATCTGTAACCTGTACCAGCATTTTATTATCACTTTACAGAGAAAATTTTTACTAAAATGCAACCCAAATTTGCAGTGCTGCACTTTTTTTCATTTTTTTTTTCTTGCCCTGCCATTAGCTGACATATTAGCTGACCAATCTTTTATATATTAGGAAATTGTAATCATGTCCTGCCATAATCTTTTCCTTTATGAATTAAATGAGCCTGGTTCATTCTACCTTTCTTTATAGGTCACATTTTCAAAGTGTTTTATAATGCTTGCTTTCCACTAAGCTCTTTCCAGTTTCTTTGCCTCATTTTTCGAATGTGATGCTTTAGCACGTTGGTGTCCTTTAGTAAATGCCTGATCAGTGCTGAGTAACAAGAAATAGTTGCACTGCATTAAATAGTCTTGCGTTAAATAGTCCTGTTAGTTTGCTCCAAGTGACATTTGGCTTTGTCGGTTTTCAAAGGATACCATGTTGTCAACTCAGAATGTTCGGCTTCTGACCCGTCCTGATTTTTTCCACATGCGAAGTCCTCTGCTTTCAGCTTTCTCTATTGCAACATGTTTCTGCACACCACTGAAAGTCTCTTGCTGAATGAATTCCCAGCCTTTGCACTACTAACTGCTGCAGTAAATGGCAATCTGGTGTGCATAGAAGTAGTAGCATTTCAACTCTCCTCTTCAACTTTCCATGAGAGATGAAATTTAAACAATGAAAAAAAAATAAAAGCAAACCAAAACAACAACAACAACAGCAACAAACAATGCTCATTTTTCTCCACTTCTGGCCTAGCTAAATAAAAAATTCCTCACATTTTTTCCCAAATCTTGTAGAAGAAAAAATAATTTAATTGACTGAAATAATTTATGGATCCATTCCAAAATCTTATGGATCTGTCTGGCATTGGGCTTGATCAGAATGAAGTTTCCATTATAGCAGAACATCATTATTATGAAAAATAGTTCTTTAAAGTGGTGTTTCTATTAAGAACCTTTTCCTGCAGTAGTTGATCATAAAACAGAGATGTTTAAGCTCAACTTAATGTCAGGAGTTGACAGATTGTAAGGTGAAGTCTGAGCCAGATCTCCCAAATTATTTAGATTTTTACCCTTTCCAGTCCAACTCTATGATGCAAAAAAAATGTTATACTGAAGAGGAACGTGTATTCACTCATTTCTGGATTTCTCACAACCCATTGAAAAAAAAAAAATCTGACAACACATTTTCCTGTGGACTTGGTATGTTTGATGAAAGAAAATATTTCAGGAGTAGTTCCCCCGTTACAATTACACTTAAGCCCTGTTTGCAAGGCAGGTGTGTAAGCTTTGCAGCTGACTTTTCAGGTTTTTGGCTGTGCAGAGGAAATACTCTCCCTGGGCTGGCCATCCAGGGTTGCTGGTCCCCACTGCTCTACTGTGAAAGCCTCTGTAACTAAAGGAAGCCAGGACTTTCCCATTCCCAGAATGGCTCTCAAGGTGGTGGGATGGGCCTGAAGGAGAGTGATGGCCTTGATTCTGACACCCCAGGGGTGAGTCACTAATCTAGACACCATGAACACAACAGACCTTTCAAATCAGGACAGTCTTCTCAGTGTTACTCAGAGGTAGACAGCACAGCAACTCTTGAAAAATATAATACTTTAATGCAGAAATGTCAATTGTACAGAACATACTTCATTCTGGAAACACCAACAATCAGTCTTTGTTTCAGGAATACTCTGAAGACAATTTCAGACAGAACTTATGTTTTTTTTTTCTACAAAACCAGAAATATTACAGCAAATCATACTTCCTGTACAGCCCTGTTAGATAAGTGAGAGAAATTCAGAAAAGAGAAACAAACAAAAACAACACCAATGTCCCCACCTCTGCATGTTGGTCACTAGAGAATCATTTATTCAGGGAATTAGAGATGCTGCAGGTAAAGAAGTAAGAAACTTTATCTCCAGCAAAGCATCTCCTTCATACACCTCCCAGTACCTCAGCTTTAGCCATCCCAAGCTTCTCTTGCTCTGAAAACCATGCAGGATTTTGTATTCTCTCAATTCCTTTGAGTTTGTTGCTAATGCAGAAGCTGCTGCTAAAGAGAAGCAGCAAAGCAGCATTCCTGCAGCAAAGACAGACTGAGTGATGGGAGTTCATTTTATCATTAAAAGTGTTAAGCATTTCTTACTGCTTGGCTGAGAAATGAAGAGGGAACATTTATTGAAGGGGAATTATACAGATGGGAGTCTGAGTACAGGTAATGAGACTTTCTCTTGCTGTTATTATGTTGCCAAAAATAGAGAAATGTAGGACAAATATTAGAAAGAAACTTACAATGGAAGAAAAGGAGAAAAGAAATATCCCTTGGGATGCTGAAAATAAGCACTAGATATTGCAAAAAATCAATCCTGCAGCAGCAAAACTTTTGACTAGAGGACATACCACTGCGTGTAGTGTAAGCAGCTCTCAGCATCTGTGCTGTGTTTATTATAACAATGTCTTTATTACTGGGTTGATGCCTCTTGGGGCTACTTTTTATGACTAAGATTCTATGGCATTGAAGTGTCACCAAGAAGTCAACTTTGCTATAATGTTTTTAATACTCTTTTTCACAGATCCAGCTATTTTCATGCAGCAGATTCCTGGTGCTGGAGCTGAGGCTGAT
Organism: Anas acuta; assembly: GCF_963932015.1. Classification (NCBI taxonomy): domain Eukaryota; kingdom Metazoa; phylum Chordata; class Aves; order Anseriformes; family Anatidae; genus Anas; species Anas acuta. The sequence continues at coordinate 101,213,330 of NC_088981.1, forward strand.
ATGTTACCTCTCAAAATGTCCAGGTGAGTTTAGGGTGCTCTTTGGAGCAGAGGAACACTGGGTTATTTTATCCAACTCTGACTTTCATGTGTTCCATAATTACTCATTTGCTAAAGATTCAGTTTCCCATTTGGAAACCTGGCCTAATAAACTAATTTCTGCAGATGCCAGACTTCTGGCCAGCCATCTGATTCTTGTATCCCACCATACGGTTACCCATATGTAACCATGTTAATGGCAATAAAAATAAAGATGAAAACAACAAAAAAAAAGTAAAACAGTTGAGCTGTTTGACACTGAGGTAATTCAGATTCCTCTTCAAAGGCGAGTGAAATAGAGAGATGTACTCTTCCCATGGAAATCACAGAAGAAACATAAATAACTGTTCAGCTAAAAAAATTAAACCTATCATCTCCATGACTCTTATGGAAACAAAACAAAACAAAACAAAACAAAAAAACAAAACAAAAAAAAAAAAAACAACCACACACACACAAAAAAGGAACAAATGGAACAAACTCTCCCAGTGTGTCACTCCTGAAACCTCCCAGCATTTGGTGCAAAATTCTTAAATGAAGCTGAAAATATCAAAGTAACTGATATTTTCAAATCAAACAAAGTTCCAGAGGCTCTCAAAACTCTTAGCCTCACCACTGTGCAAAAGGCACATTGGGACATTTCTCCTCACCCTTCCTTCTATTCCTCCTCAGAAGGCCTTCTGGGAGGGCAGCAGCAACATAGGAAAGTTCGTGACTGTCCGTCTGCAACCATTGCCTATTAATGGAAGAAGCTGCTTGGAGAGGATAGATGAGGAAGGAATGTGCCCAACATGCTGAGAAGAGGTGTCTCTCACATTAGGTGTCTCAGTCCCGGTGACAATGGCAAAGCAAATGCTCTGCCAACTCAGTGTGTGATAGCCATGAGGGGGAATGAGCATGATAACCCCCCAGAAAACTAGCAGACAATGTCCAGCAATAAGGTACAAGATGGGAGCAAATGCACTTTTTTTTTTTTCCTCAGGAATCCCTCATATCTTACTTTTTCCCTAGAGTAAAGATGTTTCAATGAAATCCCACATCATGTGACCCATTGGAGCACACATCTTTCAACTGCAGTTCTGCGGCTAATGAAACACTGCTTATGGTGTTAGATTTTGCCATCCTACTCAGTGACTATTGGCAAAGTACAAATGAGTCTTTTTTTTTTTTTTTTTTTTTTTAATCTCTGTGGTTTTCATATTTCATACAAATCTGTTAGATAGTAACAAATAGCATCCTTCCAGAAGAGTGTTCTTCAATAATCTGACTCCTGAAAAGGTTCATTGGATTTTTTAGGTTTTTCTACCTATGGCAAGTCAGTCTGGAAAAAAAGAAAAAATACATACATACATACATATATATATATATATATATATACACACTGATCACTCTGTAAGTAGATCAGCACTGATGTTGTACATTTAAACTGCTTATGGTAAATAAATTACCAAACACAAATGGCAACAAATAAATAATACTACCACTAATAAATAACAATAAGGAGGAATCATTTCTGTATGCACTACATGGTTGCATTTTCATATTGGCTAGACAGTTTATGAGCTACATGTCAACTGTTTATGATTAGGACTGTTCCTGTATTTAAGTGGTGTACACTATAAAATCCATGAGATTTTAAATGTTATCTGTGTTCTGTCTCATGTAAGGGGTGATAGACACCCTTAATTTGTAGGCATTAGCAAAATTAGATGTAGTTGCGGAAAACGTAATTGGATCATCTTTGTATTTTGTGTCAGCATGTCTAAGTGCTGTTAAAGGATGCACAATACATACAATGCAATCTGACAGCAAATAGAGTAGATGTTGTAGGCTTGACAATAGCAGACTTCACTTTTCAATGTCATTTTTTCATTGTCAATATTTGATAAACAAGAAAACTATAAGTCTGCCTAGAAACTTAAAGGTTTTAAAGCCTTTCTTACCTTATGCCCATAATCACAGTCCCATTTGGAAAACATGGAAGGCTGTCTCTGTTTCCAACCAGAGAAACCTTTTTTAATCACAATCTCATCTTCCCTTATTACCTTCAAACTTCAAAACATATGCTATGAAAAGATGTGAGAGCCTAAGTCAGAGCATGCTATATTTTTGAACTCAAGATTAGTCTGTCAATAACACAAGTTAATCACTACCTGAGCTGCTATTTGCATTTTTAAGGAACTCATTAGTGTCATCACCAGACACAGTTGCATAATTTGAAAATTACTTCAGTCTTTCTTCTGGGGACAGCATGAGCTGTCCTCCCTTCCTTCACGTGGCCTCCTTGCTTCAAAATAATTGACACAAGGCAAATCAATTCTGAGAGCATCTTGCAAGGATCATGCTTCCAGCTTAGCTGTAAAAGAAAAGACTGGAAAATGATGAGTCTTGTGTCACGATCTGTGCAGGTGTGAAATCCTTCAAGCTCCAGGGACCAGGCTGCTTTACAAAAGGTAAAGTGCTCTTACTAACTGTGGAGTGTAGCAGCCAGATTCCCAGACCACTCTCTCCTTTCCTTCTGTCTTTAGCATCAATAAAAAATGAAGGTGTTTTAATTACATGTCTGTTTCTCTTTACATACTGTGACACTGACTGAAAAGGACTGAAAGAGCTGAATGATGGTGCTTGGTTGCATTAAGTGCAAAAGTCGTTTTTGGAGTGTTCTTCACAGTGCAATATCTCATTCCTTCCTTTAAAACACGGAGTAAACTAAAATTATTCCTCTGTAGAAAATGTGGGCTGGAATGGAGAAAAAAAAGACAGAGCAGTCAGGGATGAGTAAGGTCAAAAGAGAACATAGAGCTCTTCTGAAAATATGAAGCTTGTTTTGTTAATTTAACACCCACTTTGTTTTTGATCAAGGAAGGTCTCCTTCAAAGTGTCTAGCACAACTGGAATCCTAAATTTTCCAGCCGACTCACAAATCCAAGTGTGTGATAAGACCTATCCATGACATTTATGCCAGTGGCAGTTCAGTGGAAATACCAGCAGAACCACTCCATGTTAATCAGAGGACATACAGATATTATTTGCCATAATATACACACAGCCAAACATTCCCCTGTTTTAATGCAGTGAGGTTCAGTCTCATAGCAGAGTATATCTGTGCAGGCTGCTGACGGTACAGTAACAATGAAAATATAAAAAATAATCCCCCAAAAGTGCTCAAATTATTGCATTTAATTTATGAGCATGACAATTTATAAAAGCACCCAAAGCAGTTTGTGAACAAACTTTTCTGAGAAGGCACATGCAGATTACACTAATTAAAACACATGTTCCACCACAATTTTACAAGATCTTGAATTACAAACAGAAAAGCAAGCAGGTAGGGAAAAAAACACAAAGCATATTATCTGCATACTTTTCAAGTGCACAGTGCTTACAACTGGCAAATTTAATATTTACATGCCCTTGAGGATTCAAAAAGTTCTAAGCCTGAAGAGCTGAGTCAGTGGTTACAAACTGTCTGGTGGAAGGCAGCTCCCGGAACATCAGCAGCTGCTTTTTATTTCAGATGCCACCAAAAAGCAGGCCTTTTTCATTCTGCTGATAAGTAACTAAACATTTCATTCTGCTGATAAGTAACTAAACATTTATATATAAAGCACTTACAGCAGGAATTTCAATCACCCACCCTAGTATTTACAGCTACAGTATACAACCCCTCAGTGCAGCCTACTTAAAACTGCCTTTAAGACAATTCATTACATTCTGTGCATTAACCTTCTTCTGCCTGCTAGGAGTCTCTCTTAGCTGCTGTGTCTGATGGCTATTGGTTTTGTACCTTTTATCTTAGTATTAAGTTATTTTCCTCTGTCTGCAATATGTACTTATTGCAGGGAATAGCTGTGCTACAAACAAAAAGGTAAAAAATAATCACAAATTATAAACATTATTTCTTTGTTACATAAAAATAAGAAATGCAGGTCTGAATTAGTATTTACTTTATTTTTGTTAAACTGCAGAGAGGCAGAGAAGGATGCTGCACAGGTCCTCAAAATAGATAGCAATCTTGGTTGAAAATGAGGTCAAACTTTCCTCTGTGAATACGCATGCTCAAAATCAGATAAAAGTACAAAAATGCAATTCTCCTTCCTTAGGAAAGTCGGAAACTTGGATTTTTTTTTTTTTTTTAATTGAATAAAATAAAATATCGACTTTTTTGTGGAATTAGAAAATTACATTTTGTAATAGAAAAAGTCAAGACCTACATTTTTTTCTTCATTTTCAGAAGGTGGTTGAACACATTGGGTTCTTCAGAACCCGCTAAATAGGGATATCTTCTAGGGTAGAAAAAGGCAGAAATGTGCTCTGAAAAATAAGAAACCATTAGACACAGAATAACTCTCCAACAGGCTTTGCCCTCTGAAAACACCAGGACTTAGGTTCTCTACCCTGTGATAGTAGAGAACAATGGCCACAGGAAAATGGCTTATCTTATCACAAATGTTATGGACCAGCTGAACTTTCTTACCAGGTTTTGAAAAGCTCTGAAAGTAACCAAGTTTGGAGCAAAACAGGCATTAAGCTTCATCATGTGGGGACACAAAGGATGATCCAGCTCTCTGATGAAGTATCATAGCTGATCAGCAAGTTATTTTTAAACTGATTTCTAGAATATTTCCACTAGTTATTTTATGTTTTATTGTGTTACTCCAAAATTTAGGTTTAGCAGGAAAACTTTTAGGCTTCTCTTGAAATGACCAAGTGAAACCACCAGAGTGCAAAATAACCATCCAAATGTAGAGTCACTTCCTAAAAATTCTGAAATTGTTTTAGTCAGCGTGGAAAATGGCTGACAAAAATAAATCATTTCATAAAATATTTTATGAAATTATGTCATGTACTTTTGACAACAATTACTTTCTTAACTCATAAAATAATTAAAAATTAAGTTCATATAATATATGTATATAAATTAATTAATTCTGTTAATAAGTCATAATAGAATAATTTTGGCCATCACATGTAGTAAATCCACTAGTAAGCCCTTTCTGAACCTACAAGTCTTTGCAAGCCTTGCAGAAGTGCAAGTATTTTTAGCTAAAAAAAAAAAAAAAAAAAAGTGTGAAAGCCATTCTGCTGTACAGATTACTGGACAGAAAGCTACCACAGAAAGAGAGAAAATGCTAGAATAACTCTACAAAACCTTCAGGTCCATTGACTCACACATTAACATGAGAATGTTCATTTCTTACTCCTAAATGCTGATAGAAAAGTCCAAACAGGGCAAACTGTGACTGCATTTAGCAGTGCACAAGGGATCAGTCAGTGAGTTCTGAGGAGGAGGAAGCACTGGGGACAAGGAAAATGTAGTGCCAAGAAACATGCAGTATCCCATCCAGAAGTCATGCTTGGATGTATCCAGATGTTAACACAGTTTGAAACTCAAGACTGCATTTATTTTTGCATTGACTCTTCTCCTGATGGAAGAAATTTTTCTAAAACCCTCTCCAGTGCAGGCATGGCCAGGGAAAGGGGAGCACAGCTGTCTGGGACAGAGCAGGATTTCCCATCAACACCTCCACTCACCTGGGAGTTCTGGGACCAAACCTCTTACTATCCTATTTTGGATGAATCCAACATCTGCTCCAACAGACTGATCTGAGGAAAACTCTGGCCAGTTACAACTATGAGCACATATGATCCCCAAATCCCTTTTCCTTTTCCTTTTCCTTTTCCTTTTCCTTTTCCTTTTCCTTTTCCTTTTCCTTTTCCTTTTCCTTTTCCTTTTCCTTTTCCTTTTCCTTTTCCTTTTTCTTCTTCTTCTTCCTCTTTTTCTTTTCCTTTTCCTCTTTTTCTTTTTCTTTTTCTTGCTCTTTTTTTTTTTCTTTCTAGGAAACAGTATAAAATCTTTATTTCACTTGCTCAGTCTCTATTTACACATGCATACACACACATACACACACACACAAATGTTAATTCCAGTGGTAACATTTCTGTCCTGTCCTGACCAAAAACAGAGAATAAAAATAAATAAATAAATAAATAAATAAATAAATAAATAAATAAATAAAAAGGGAAAAAAAATGAAGGGAGGCAAAGGGGAGCCACTTACCATTTCATTATAAATTTTATTAGAAATCTTATTCTTAAGGTAATTGAATCATTTCTCTTATCCACAGAACTGAGACAAATACATGACAAAGAAATAGAAAAATATGTCTGTTATAGAGTGTAGAAAATGAATGAAAGGAGTTGGAGGTACTCTGGAGAAGGACAGAAAAGATAGATTTAGTTATGTTTGCAGTTCAGAGCTATTAAAGTTTCATAATGCTGAGAAATAAGGTAGAATTCATGTTTATGTTGGTTAGAAAACGCTGAACACAGAGGCTTTCAAATTTATTACTAATACCTTCTTGAGCGCTTTCCTACAACCAGTTTATGGGCCTTAAAAGTCCACTGTACTTTAGAGCTTCAGAGCTTTTTTTTTTCTTTCTGGATCACCCAGACTGACACAAGCATCCTGAGGCTGAACACAACCCAGGTTATGCTGCTGTGGAGTCTTTACAGCCAAATAAAGAGACTGGGTCTCTGTGATGGGAGCTGGAATAGATCCCAAATGAAAAAGAAACCATAGGATCTGAATGATCCATGAAACTGCCTAAAAATATACATTAGATTATGTGAAACGCTAACATCTCTTTTGGCTAGTAACCTGACAGCTTTAAGTCTGATACTTAAGCCTGATGCTTTTATTGTCTGGATAAGAAAAATATTCATTAAAATGGATGTTGGTGGTTTTTATTGGTGGTTCCTTATTGTTTGTTTGTTTGTTTTAGTTCTGGAAATAAACTTCCATTGCAAGTCATTTGGCTGAATCTCAAGGACACAGTAAAAATAAAGGATCACACTAGCTCCTGATTTCATTGTAAGTAAAAGGGATTCAATGATTTCTGGGATCAAACCTTCCTGGAATTAGGCAGGAGATAACCAAAAGCAAATATATTCAGACTTCCAGATGTTCAAAATAACAATCTGGATTCAAGTGCCCTTCAACCTATTTCTGACTACCCTTGGATATTTACTTTGCAGTAGTTGGAAAATTCAGTGGCATGGCATACACGACTTCTACATCCACAGCATCACCTATTCTTCTACATTATTTGAAATGAGGCTTTGCATAATAGAGCTAAATTAGAATGATGTTCATATGCAGAAGAGAGAAAGCATTCCTAAATAAAATACAAATTAAAAGGACCGAGGACAGTTGTCCAGGGATGGACAGCAAACTACAGACAACTTTCAGTACCTGGATTCAAACAATCAGATGGATTTGCTGTGTAAAGAAAATATAATCCTATGTGACGACATTGAGAGAAAAGACTGTGAGTTTCTCTTTCATTCCATAAACAAATGTAAAATTAAAAAGGTCTCTACATTTTAAAGAAATTAAGGCATTTTCTCCACCGGTTTCACATACAACTTACTTAGTATAAACTCAATGGCTTTGATATCATTAAGGCTGGCAGGATATGCTGTAGAAATCACCTATTTCCTATTTCTCCCTGAAAAGGAGTAGATGACAGCTAGAAGGAAGAGCTGTACTGGGCAACAAAGAGATAGGCTTAGTTAGCCATTCTGATTGGAAACCATAGCTTAAAGAATAATTTTAAAGCTTTTACATGTTATCTTGTTTGAAAACCTTACACACACACAAAACAAAATGGGGAGGGAGAAACTCATTTTTCAAAGGAATGAAACATAATTAGTGTTAAAAGAGATGTAGAGTATGCATTTGCATTAAAACCAATAACTTCCTTATCACACCATCTGCTTGCTGTTATTTTTCCAGAGCAATCAAAAATGGGCCAGAAAGCTAAAGTCATTAGAATTTTATGCTACTCTCTGAGCATGCAGATAGTTAAAAAATCAATAAAATGTTAATTAAAGCCTAGTTTTTAGAGATGCTGAGCAGGCAAAGTTCAGTAACTTCAGAAGGAGATGCAGTTTCTCAATACCTCTGAAAACACAGAAAAACTTTCATAGATACCTAAATACATCTTAGAAATGCTAAAGAAGATAGCATTTTTTCAAAATTTGCCCCAATTACCTTATATATAGTAGGTAATGGAGTGTTTGTTAGAAACAATATGTTTGGATAAAATCTGCATGCAATAAATTCGGATTAATGATATTGAAATACAGTGGAACAGAGCAACAAAAAATCAGAGAATGGAAAAAAAAAAAAGTCAACAATAGAAAAGCAAGTGATGCACAGTGGAAAAATCAGTGGAAAAATAGAATCTGTTGTGTTCCAACAGTCTTACCTAGAATATGTTCTCCACATCTGTATACATGACTGTCTAGGAAAAAGAAAAAAAAAAAAAAAAGGCCCATTCATTCATCAAAAGTATTACCATAGTGTCTGTGTGATATATGCATCTGTCTGAAATCCCAGTGACAGTAAAACTGATAGCTGTGTGGTATATAATGTAAGAATCTGGAACTAGTACAAGATAGAGCTGAATGTCCAGCCGTTAACTCTGTTAGATACTGGTTCCCTCTCAAAGCCTGTTGGGGCTTTCCTAAGATATAACCTTACCAGTAAAGTATGCTATAATGTGATTTGGCCTCTCTCCAGCCTGAAACAAAGAAGCCATAGTTTTCCTTAGGTCTATAGGTTAATCTGACTTCACTTTGCTTCACAAAATTAATTCTGAAAACATAAGAAATGTATTTTCCTGATCAGTTGTGCAAATATGATTAATAAAAGACATATTTTTTTTTCTCTGTTTAAACATCACAGTACCTTAAATATCTCTCCTAGTAGCCTGGAGACAAACTTCTGGCACCAGTACACA